>NC_088607.1:30105075-30408106 GCF_036013475.1 Columba livia | reverse complement strand
GTGGTTTACTTATGGTATAACACATGCTTACAAGGATATTGTTAGAGTGGAGAGACTGAAAATTTGACCTATTCCATTTTCTTAAGTTAGTTTGCAGAGCCTGTTGTGAGACTTTGCATGAATTCCTAAGTTTTGAATTCATACTTCACTGCTCATGGAGCTCAAAATCACAGCCAGCAGTCTGGCATTCATGAGAAAACCAGTGTCGGAAAACCAAACATTCATTAAAGACTGAAATGTCAACTTCAGAGTTCTGAAGGGCTATTTTTCATCAACCGAGGCAAATGAAAACCTGAATAAAAGTTTCCTAAAACCACAAAAAAAAAAAAAAAGACATCAATTGTATATTTATTCAAGCCTTCTGAAAATAAAGAATCTAAACTAGTGTCTTATTTAGTGTTTTGCCCATTCTAGTTTTACGTATCTCAAACAATGAGGCTTACAAAGTTTTTTTTGGAAGAACTTACTCTCAAAATATTTTTTTATTATTAATAAGCAGCTTTTTTTTAGTTTATTTAGAGGTTATTTTTCCTTTTTTTATTGAGTTACACATCTCACGCCACTTTTCCCTACCCACAGTTTCTATTTGCTGAATGCTCACTGTCCTTCGGATATTTATTATGAGTATTTATCATAATTAAGAGTGCTTTCTTACTAGTATGTTTTATAACGTGATAACAATAACACAAGATCTGGATTATCCTGTAAAGCTCAAGCTTGTTAGCTGCAGGCATTGGCTTTGCTCACTAAATGTCTCAAGAATTTGGCACAGCCAACACTAACTGTCCAGGGAAAGTCTAGCAGGAAACATTTGGTAAAGAAAACTGAACCCAACTGAGAGTCAAACAGGAAGACAAGAGCTAATATTGGAATTGCAAAACAGAGTATAAGATTATCATTTCACCCTACCTCGTTTATAAATAAATATGGATTCACATTAGGTTTCAGAGGCAATAAAAAAAAATAAAAGCACCGACCCTTTCTTCTAGACGCTGTTGTCTGCGGTCCCTGATAGAGCACTGAACAAAAATTCAGTGAAATAATTATGCAAATAGAGAACTCCAGCAGTCAAAAGAGGTAGCCTGAGCAGAGAGGAAAAGCTCACTCCAGAAAGTACCTTGGGTTTCAGTTTCCAGAGTGCTCACAAAATCCCACACGACCAGAGGACAACCGTGGTTATGCGGGTTATTTTTTAACCAATTTTACTGACGTACCCTGTATAAAACACATGCCATTTGGCTTAAGGGGGAGATGATGCCATGCAATGGGCAGTGAAGTCAGTTCAAAGATGTTTTTCATTCATGTGGTACTCAGAAACATTTTCACCGTGACTGAACATGTGGCCAAAAGTCCAAATTAAATTTTACTAGAGAGATGCAAATAAAGGTTTGTAATGAAAGGAAAATAAAAATGTGGCTCATCAGCTCTTTCTAGCAGAAAGAGGACAGTTTAATAGGGCTTAATCAATACTTTCTGCCTCCAGCTGTGTAATAACAGCAATGTAAATAGGTAAAATGAGAGTGAGGCTATTTAATTGGACAAAACTGCAGGATCAGGCCCTTAAGTTTAAGCAGCCAAACACATCTCCAAAACATTGCAGTCATTCCTGAAAATAAGACAGTTCATAAATAAAAACACAACCATGTAGAAGCAGCTGCTAAGAGATTCCTACAAGATATCTGATGGTCAAGTCTTCAAATAATGACATTTTTACATGGGAGCAGAGTAGCTGTTTCGGTGGATACCCTCCCACACTTCCTAATGTCTTCTCTTCAAATACATCAAAACAATGCCTGGAATAATTCTTCAAAAAGGAGGTTGGACTCACTAATTTTGTGACACAGTTTGCTTGGGTTTTCTTTTTGCCTTTTTAATCTTACTATATATTTTGGAGCATGTTAAATGATTTCATATACATTATGTCCCTGTAATACGTTTTACTATAAACTCACATAGATTGAATTTATTAATAGAGAAATGGTAAACATGGGAAGAAGCAAACTGCAATGGGAAATACATTTCTAAAGAGAAATCTTTCTTCAGAAACAAACAGAAAAAATATTTTGAGTGTTTGAACACATCATAAGTAACCTGATGGAAGAAAAAAGATCTTCATCGAAAATCAAGTTTTTAGGCTTCAAACGTAATATTTAAATGGGAAGATTTTGGAATGAAGCAGATTATGCATTAAAATGTCTTCAAATTGACTCTGTAAGAATATGTCTGAAATAAT
Source organism: Columba livia (assembly GCF_036013475.1). Taxonomy (NCBI): domain Eukaryota; kingdom Metazoa; phylum Chordata; class Aves; order Columbiformes; family Columbidae; genus Columba; species Columba livia. The sequence continues at coordinate 30,405,873 of NC_088607.1, read as the reverse complement.
CTAAACAGTTTAATAGCTGTAATCCCACTAAATGCCATTCAAATGCCATGCAGGGATAGATACTAGGTCTATCTAGTACTAACTGGATTTAACTATAAATCCTGAAATGTTTCAGTATTCTTTCTCCACATGAGGCAATACTGACAATGCTGATGGACCAACTCACAGCATACTGATTGCCAGTGGAAGACAGCAAATTCTAATCTGTCTATTCCACTAACAAAAAAGAGAAATAGACACAGAGGATCATATATGAAGAATAAGAAAGAGATAAATCTAGTCCTCTGAAATCAAATAAAATGACCAAGACAGGTAATGTTTTACAGCTTTTTCTCCAGTTGAAGCAGAAACCCAGCTGGCTATATTATACGTAGAAGAAATAAGGGCATGAGCAAAATTTTGACAAGTGGGTTGATGGAATAAGATTGGATTTCCACAAAGCATTCAGAACAGATGAATTTTTTGATGAGTTTGCAGAACAGCCTGATCTTTAAAAGCCTTGTCAGAATGCCAAACTGGGATGATCACCCACTGAAAAACAACTTTCCAGGATATGGTACTAAACACACTGAGAACAAAATAGTTCCAAAAAGATTTTCATTAATTTAGCCAGAACGAAGTTAATAATCCATGACACAAATGTTTCTTTCTTTACTAGCTTGTTAAAAACACTAAATTCTCCCATAAAAAGAATTTACAGCTAGAGGCTGACAGAGATTAGCTTATTCTTCTTCAAAGTCATTAAATAAATAATTAACTAACAATAGCTGCTAAGTTACCTTGACAACAAAGAATTATTAATATGAGATTGCCCAAGGGAGAATGAGCCAGGGATTTCCAAACTGTGGTGTTAATCAAACAACTTCAAAGCAGCACAAGGACTCAGTGCCGGCAGGCGGTCACTGCCTCTGGTGGATTCATGCAGCCCGACACGGAGCTGGGAGCTACTGCAGCCTCTGGCAACAGGGGAAATTTTGTTATGTACTTCTGTGTAGCAAAAGGTCAAAGCTATTTTTTAAGCAAGAAAAAGGAAATAGAAGATTGGAAGTACCTGAATTGCAGGACCATTAATAACATGTCAGTCATACTTGGAAATTAATATGAGCTGTATGCCCACAAGGTGTTTCGTAAGAAGTTTTGTCAAAGCCTATGAAAAAAATGCAGCTATGGAATGCTTCAGATGTAACTGCACATGCTAAAAACGTCCTATATTCAATCTGTAGAAACCTAAGCATAACATAAAAGATACTGGGGGCATCTAATTTGAGAGATCTCACATGTGTCCTTCACTTTTCATGATATTTCATTCCAGTGTGGCTGAACATGACAGTTATGGAATCAACTTCCAAAAGGTGAATGTTGTAACTCTATACTACGTTATATCTCTTTCTGGTTTCTATGTTTGTAGAGAAGGATCTAATGGGCAAATCGTAACATTACTGTTCCATTCTCCTAAAGACAGTTTCTAAGATGGTATAATATTTCTGGAAGACAGAAACTGAGAATGTTTTGCTTCTCAAAATCCACATCTAGGAATCAGCAGGAAGAAGGTCCTTCCTAAAGCATCCTTGTCAGTGAAATTTAGTAACAGGGCACAAGGTTGTTCATACTAGCAAACCAGTTATTGTTTTAGCAAATAAGAACTTGCTCAGAGATGTCTACCAGAGCCCTTCAGATGAACCTCTGAATTAGATTATGCATAAACCAGCATAGACAACACTACTCAAAATCCTGCTGTAATGTAAGATTTTTCACCAATGAGTGATTTGTTGGTGCAGGATAGATAGCTTTTTCAACATACCAGAAATTGCTTCAGCTCTCTGACATGAGTGGCCTTTGCTCTCATTACAGAGTACCTCAGAGTTACTTACAAAAATCAAAAGTGTCTTTTCTTTCTAAGCCAAGAGATAAAAATAAACTTTCCCCTGTGTAGAAAGAACAGACCAGTGCCCAGAACTACAGTCCATGTGATTGGCATTTCCCAAACTTTACCACCGCTATGACAGAACCTTGAGTCAGCAAAGGTTCTCTTCAAGGAGGACACATTCATACCCCTCCCTCAGAGGGGTATGCAAATTTTTAGCAGGGCACAAATAAGTAAAACAAACATCCTCATCCATGTTCCTTGGAAAATCTTGACCTCCCACTTCTTTTCTAGATAATCACCCTACCTCTTCTGGTCTCCCATAAGCCTCATACCTTGCTCTTTAGAAGCTCTTCCAAGCCAGCACATGAGTTCCCTCTGGAAGGACCCCTCACCCCATACCACCTTCCTGATGAGGCTGCAGCAGCCCAAATGGCCAACATCCCGCTCCCCACAGCCTAACCAAGCCCTTTCTAGCCACACTCCAACACACAGTACCCATGATTGCCGACTCACAGGCTCAAACACTGTCTTCACTCAGTCCATCATAGTGTAAAACTAAGTATGCAATAAATAGGTTCTAATCAAGTTTGTATTCTCGGTCTCACTAAAGTTTTTAGTTGTATTCAACAGCTTCAACAGTGATACAAATGAGATTCTTAACCATGTCTAAAGTAAACCAGAAGCACATGGAGTACCACTGAAAACACAAGATGTATGTTTCTGAATTTTTGGGCTATCCTTGGAAATAACACCTAAAATTATATTTAAATTACTGCAAGGAAAAAAAAAATATAATCTTGAGATATTGCTTATACCAGAGAGAAATCCTTTACCAAAATCTGGAACTTGAACTAGTAGTGCATATTTCACTCACTCAATTATCAGCTGCCAGAGACTTCTGAGACTATTGAAATGGGACAGATTGAATACATCAGCTGGATTCAGTCAATTTAACTAAATTGTAAATGCTCCACAGCCCAATACCTATCAGAGCTCTGTTATCCTCACAGATTAACTCTTTCACAACAATGTCTAATGGGCATAAATATAATAAGCAAGCAGTAACACAAGACTGTACTAGGACTTTTTCTTTTTTTTTTCCTTTTTTCTCTTAAGAGAATGAATTATGCAAATCAGCTCTGATTTAGTGCAACAGCTTGCTCATACTTCATAAACATAACATCACATTTAAAGCACTTAGTTCTAGGAAGTAAAATAAATAATAAAATCAGGAAAAGTTGACCAAAGGTTACATGCTCAGATTTATCTGTACTCATTTTATCCTTCCTCTGAGGCAATACAGTCACAGAAAACCATTTCATGTCAGATTCCTAAGACGGACTTTTCTGGTGGGTACAGCTACTGACCTGCAGCATCTGAAGATAACCTTCCTGTGGATCGCACAGCAGAGATGATATTCGGTGGTTGTTCCTCATGCACCTCTGATTGTTGTCCCTCGAGAGAGGGAAAATTTGCCGGATAACTGTCATCCTCCCCAGAGCACTATGTACCAACTCTAATATTTCATTATCAGTGATTTCCTGTGAATGGAGATACAGTCTTTTAAAAGCATATAATTGTCCAGACATTTCATATATTTCTTACATTATTGGATAAATGTTTTTAAAAAGACAACAGAAGAAAAAAGTTACAGACACACATGCTTAGTCTAGGCCAAATGTTCTTATTTTGTATTTAATAACAACAATGGTATTTTTTATGCATCATCTGAAACAAAACAGTTTAACACAGGACCATCTGTCTTGGCAATACAAACATACTGCAGAGATAGTTCCTCATAGAAAAGCACCAACATGGTCTCAATAGGTTTCCAAGTAAAAAACAAGAGCTTTCAAACCAGATTTATATAGAAAGGGTTTCTGTTGAATAGAATAGAATAGAATAGAATAGAATAGAATAGAATAGAATAGAATAGAATAGAATAGAATAGAATAGAATAGAATAGAATAGAATAATATTCACTACATCCTCAGAACAAAAGAGCAAATAAAAAATGTAATTATCTTTAGGAAATACGTCCGTTACAACTGAGAACAACACTACAAGAAAGTACTTTTCCCATAAGAACAGCAGATTATTTCTCAAGACTAATCTTGATAATGACTCAAGGCACTCTTTTGAGGTTATCTGTATTAGGAAATAAAATATTAGGAGAAACTTCATGGAAAGGATTGACACAATTAGAACTGCAAGTTTCTGCACACAGAATAATTTAAGATAAGATATAAGGAGACCCCAAGGACAGGCTGATCTTCTTTTCTTTGCGCTGTCTAAAGATTCTTTGCACCCACATCCCAGCCTCCTAATCCATCCTGGGCCAGGGCCTGCATCTGCTGCCCTTATATCACAACTGAAGCCAACTCAACTCTATGCTTTAAGTATTTTGTATCTAAGAAAAAGCCCCAGAACCAAAACTTTGGGTTTTTTTTTATCCCTAGGATAAATATTTTGAAAATCACAGACTTAGCTGATCCTGAAACCAAAACAGCAGAACAGCTTGAGATGGTTGTTTCCCACCAGGAGTTCATGGTGGGGAAGGATAGGCAGTAGCACTGCTGGCTGCATTCATCCCCAGGCACCTCCTCCACAGGGAGCAGCTTTGCATCCCAGCTCCTCACCACTGCCACCAGCAGCATCTGCAACCCATATCAGTCCAGCTCCAGCACAGGTTGGCTGTACCAGCTGCACAGCTGGGCCAACCCGTTGCATAGCCTGCAGAGGGCTGCTCAGCCCTTTACAGGGTAGGGGGCTGCAAATAACTCCTGTTGTACCTACTCAGTCAACAGGACTCACACCTTGTGTTGTGTCATCAGCAGAAATAAACACAGCCTCGTCTTTTTAACATTCAAGAAAAAAAATACTTTGTTTTCTTGCCACTTTTTCTGTCAAGCTGTGACTGAAATGACCATGGGGTTATTATAATTACTTGTTATGGTAGACTAGCACTGTAGCTTTGGCTCAATTTAGTTCATCTTTGCCAATTTCCCATCATTTTTTAGGAACATGAATTTTTAACTTTGCAGAAGGTGAAATTCATTGCATTAACGACAGACCAACTGGTGTGGCGTGAAAACAGAAAATCAGAAAATAAATATATTCTTATAGAAGCCGAAGATTTTGAGGATTAATAGAAAATGTTTGGCAGCACCTGTTGCCCAGCAGGGAGACACTGAAAGAGACCCACGATCTCTACAGATCCCTCCACACTGCTGCCTTGGATTTCTCTTCTCTTGGGCTCAGGGGTATTAATCCCCACAGCATGTATAATCTGCAGTCTGAACAATAATATGGGATACCTTTAACTTATAACCCTTAGGCTGTATCTCTTGCAGGCAAACTCAAACTAAGTGGATGGAAACAGAATAAAAGATCACAAATCATCCAGACTTTCAGTTCACCACACACATTTTGTGTCCTCCCCGAGTGACGCAGAACTTTTCAAAGACGTCTCATAATCTGTGTCAAAATGCTTGACCTGAGACACATAAGCCTATACATAGCAGATCAGAACTGCTTTCCCCACAGGATTTCCAGAGGTAAGGTAGTGGAGGAAATCAACTATGTTAGACACATTAACTCAGTTTCTTCCTACTCAACTATAGGCACCAAGTGAGTCCTGAATGTAAAATCATAGTTACTGCACAGCCAAAGAAGAAAAACAGGAGCCTCTGAAAGGAAAATCAGAACCTAAATTAGACTAAATCTGACTCTAAAAGTGCCGCCTTTTTCTGTGTGGAAAACTGACAGTATATAAAATACTTCGGTGTCTCAGTTCAATATGTAACATCAAGCAGAACAAAGCTCCTGGTTTTTCTTTTAGCTAAATGGACACTCATGCCAGCAAATGATCCATTCCTTTTATAAACAAAATTCCTTTTTAGAAATGTAAAAGCACAGAATAAAAAGTTGTTCTTGGAAGTGCTGGGAACAAAAGGTCTATGTCTGCATTTTTGAGCTGGTGCTCTAAAAGCCAAAGGCAACTATGGGCTTTTCTATGCCAATTCACAGGGTGGTACAGCCACAGGCAGCATTGCAGGGCACCTCAGGCAGGTTCAGGGATAGAACAGAGTGGCTGAGTGCCTGAATTGCAGAAAAGAGCAGGTCAACAGCATCCCCCACCAGAGCAGCCTGTCTGCAGCTTCCCTGGCCAGGGGACTGCACCTCTTCCTCCTGCCTGGCACGGACATTCCAGAAAACTCATGGTCCTGGCTGAGTAGCATGTGAAACCTTAAACGTCACATGCAGAAAGATCACCTGTGTTCTGACTGTGATAAATACAGAAGAGAAAAAAAAAAGCCCAAAAGAGGAAAAATAAGTATATGTGAAGTGGATTCTTACTTTTATACCCATCAAAATAACAGCACATATCCAAAAAATAGTTCTAAGCCTTAGAGTCACAGAGGAAAAAACATTTCACACTGATCTTACAATTAAAGTCTGTTCATCTAGTTATTTGTTTCAAAGTAGCATGTTTTCTTTCCTGTACATGATATGAATATCTTCTTTACACTGTGAAACTGACAACTAAGGAAATAATTTAGGTTGGTCCTAGAGTAGTTTGTTTCATTTTTTTTAAACAAGTGTATCCCAAATTTCCAATCTTGTTCTTGGATCACTACACGGCACAAGCCAGCACACAGTAGTTGCACTCATACCATGCGTGAATGATGTATTCTAAGTGGAGTTTATCGGCTGGTTTGGCCATGCAAGCATTCCTTGCAAAATTCCATATCACATGCCCACTTTTTGGCTTTCATGATCCCATGATGTTACTACTGCACATGGAGTAAATCTTTAATTAATATAGATTAATATGCTTTAAAGAAGGTTAAAGAGCCTAATTTTCTGTTGCTTGGCACCTTCAATAGCAGTTTGCACTCAGGACTGTAAACACTGAATTTCTTGAATGAGGGTAGAGAGAGATCACCCAGGGATAAAAAATGTTATCTAAGTGTTCTTATCCTGGATTTTTCCTTTACTAAGGGAAAGAATTTGGCTATTCCAAATATTTCAGGGACCACTTAAATATTTTGGTAGGCAGACATCAGTGTAATACTGACTATTCATGCAGGCTTGCAGTAGTTCTCACCACCCAGCTCAACACTGAAGGAGTACTTTAAGTGCTGTGTTTTCTATTCGTGTGTCGTATTAATGGCAAAGTTTACTTTTCAAAAAATTGTGGCATTCATTTATCTGTTTATTTGCACAGAAATATTGGTCATTTGGGGAATTCATTTATCTATTTATTTATCTGCACACAAAGAACTTCAGTCAGTTTGTATTACCTAGCCGTATTGCTCAGGGGAATATTTAAATCAGCTCTAGTTGTGCTCAACTATCATAACACAAATTGCAAAATGAGACAATTATGTTTCACATTACAATCTCTATTTTCCTAGAAGTAATGACAGAAAATTATAAATTTTAATGACATTAATAATTTAAAGAGCCAAAAGAGATTTACAGAAAGCTCATCCCTAAGAAAACTGGAGGATTAAACTGAATGGCAATGAGGACAAGGACATTCATGGAGACAAGCAACAGATTCACGTGGAATTTTTGCATTAGGATTGATAGTGTTTGTTAGGTTATTCTAATTCCCCTTAATGCACTATGTACTTCTATAAAGGGACACTTGTTCACCTGCTGAAAATCCAGAAAACATTCTACAATTACCTGTTTTTTAAAAACATTCATGATGGCTTACCCTGTAGATCAATTTATTCAACCAACCATATGCTGGCTTCTCTGCATCCCACATGAGCAGGCACACAGATGCATATGTATACATATATATAGGTTAATCCTTGCAGGCAAGGGCACAATCTATTTTCCATTGCACAGAAAACATTCTAATATGAGTCTGCATGGCCACCTGTCCAACTCCCATCTTCATTGCCCTCCCACACATCCAACACTCTGTCACTTCTCTTCCTTTTACCTGATGATCCTAAAAATTTCTACAGCAATGTACTCATAATTTAGTTGAATTAGGTCTGTTTCTAGATATAAGGACTCTGCACTGGTTGTCCCAAAGTGTTTCTCAGATCAGAGCAAGTGCCTATACAGTAAATTCAAGCAAATTCTGCTGGGTTTGCATGACAAGGTTACAGGGTGGCTTCTGTGAGAAGCTGCTAGAAGCTTCCCCCACGTTCAACATATATAAGAAAAGCATACATTCTTTGGAAAATAAATAAATAAAAATTGTGTAGTGATGAAGACAGCAGACAAAAGGAGAGAAGCAAGATTTCTTCAGGAGAGTAGTAAATATAAAGGACCTGCAGTAAAACTGGCATAAATTTTAATTGTGAATTGTTAAGTTTTGCATTGAAATGTGTAATTTGTTAAATCTTAAGACATTTTTCACAGTGTGTTCCTTGTATTTCTATTCAATTTTTTGACTTCTTTTAGTCTGTGCATTTTTGTATAATTTGAAAAGATCTTAGAATATTTGCCATGCTTGTATTCTTAGACCGTTGTTAAGAAATCTGCTTTTTTTCAAGCAAAAATAAGGCACGGGAAGCGTAAAAGACTTATTAAATTGTTATCAGAGTAAACACAAGCATCATTACACAGAATGATGCTTAAAAACAAACAAACAAAGAAACTTTTAGCACTTCCATATGTACAGAAAGTCTGAGAAAAATTGTAATCTATCAGATAGACCTGGTTCTACCTCAGTAAAAATGAAGCCATAACAATTTGCACAGGTTCATGGGTATAATTGTTGATCATTCTTCAAAGTGAATATAACAGAAATTTCTAAAAAAAAAAAAAAAAAAAAAAAAAAAATTTCCAAACAGACGTGAATAACGAACACTGTGTTCATAAGGGATTTTTCTTCTGAATTCATAAGTTTCTCCAAGATTACGCTACAAGCCCTGTACTAGGAGAACACTGTTCATCATGTGTTTTCTAACACCTTCCTACATGCTACCCCTGGGGAAAAACTAGTTTGCAGAGATATACTTTATCTGATAATTACTATTCTATTTTCTGCTGATTTTTCTCAACCTCTGAAAAATATTTCATAGAGGTAAGTAAGAAACAAGTGCCCAGATGACAGCTGAGAAGCTGTTTGACTCTCAAATCAAGAAATATACAGATATACTGGGCATGCCTGAAATGGTGAAAGGAAAGAAAACAACTATTGGCAGGAGCAAAGGAGCTGTGGGATAGAAGTGGAAAGTAGGAAATATGTCACACCAGGAGAGAGACGATGGGACAATTTCTCTTCTCTAATATGACAAACTGCCTCCTACAGACAGAGAAACAGTGATGAAGAGAGACTTACAAAAACAGCAGAAATAAGAGAATTGAGCCAGAATCCAGAAAAGAATTAACAGAAATGTGTTTTGAGTGAATGGTCTGAAAGGGGAAAATAAAGAGCGTTATAATATTTTTCTGCATTTAGTTCTGACTGATCACCCAGGTTGAATTTGGGAAATTTTTATTGATCACCTAAAGATCTAGAAATTCATCTGCTGACAGCACCACCAGTATCATTTGGAAAGTGTCATCTGTCCAAAATGGAAGAATAAGGTCAACTGCTGTCTAAAAATTTTGACCCACATTCAAGTGATGTGTATAACATAACTCAACATGGCTCAGAGCTCTGCAGGTCCCCTAGCACTCTAACTTTCTAAGGCTCCTCGCCACTGATGGAATTTGTCCTCTTCCAAATCTTTTTTTCGCTTCTGCAGAAATTACAAGACCTTTTCTTCCTACTTCACTTCTCCCTCCTCCTTCAGTGTGGAGGCTTTCTTCTGACAACTATTATCATAGTTGGGAAGAATTTAACCAAATGCTTTACACATCTGCAATTGCTCTAGCAGTTTCTCTGTGCTTACTGCCTCCAACTTTTCCAAACCAAGTTCTTTTATGTGGATTAAAAAGAGAAAATATCCAAAGGCATGCTTTTCCGGATGTTAAATGTGGTTTAGTTTTATTTTTCAACTAAAGTTTACAAGAATATCAGCTGTCTTCTAACTACTGAACACTTTCTCTCCCTATGGATTTGGAATCTGTATAATACTCTATTTGTATAGATTCATCCAATTTATTTCAGATTTCTTATTGAAAACCAATTTTCACCAACAATAAACTGGTCCCTGACTTTTTTTAAAAAATGTATTTATGGTTAACATTGTACATCAGAAGCAAAATAAAGCTATTGATAATTTTTCAAAAGCTCTGGTTATCAAGCTCAGGTTAGTACAAGAAAATCAACTGGCTTACTACATTCTATCAATAAAAAAAGCACCTTTGATTTTGGCAAGAGCCACTACCAATACAAGTTACTTTTCTGCTATCCACCCTGCAGTGTTGTAGAAGAGGTTATATGGTTGATTTTTTCATCTGTTTTTAAACAGAGTAACTATTAATAACAGCACAAGCTTTTCTTCGTGATAAAGAGCACCTTAGAGCCCAGGTACCGTGAATAGCATGAAACTATATGTTGAATCATGCAATAAATACAGGCACCCTCTTTGCAGTTCCAAGTAAACACACACATACACTGGAAACTGTGCTAGTACATCTACCAGAACACTCAAGGATATGATTCCTCCTGCCTTTACGAAGCTTAATTCTGGAAACTGTACTGTAGTTCATAGAAAAATGCAATGAAAGAATGCATGACACTGTTATTTTGAAAAATAATGTATTATTTTGTTAGAAAGAACTCCTCCTTTATTTAAGTGTCCTGCCACAGCAAATATCCACAAGTTGGTACTTTTCTCGCCCGTAGTACATTCCTTTCCTACAGAGTACCTGATGTTTTAGACAGTAAGGAGCTAATGTAATGAAATTTCCACTAGTTCTCCCCACTATTCCCATGGTTCCAGCTTGAGAATTTAGAAGTCAATATTATTTGAATCTCAGGATTTGTTATTCCATATGGTACAGCATGTGGTATTTCTAAGACTGAAAATTCAGGATAATAAGAAGTCATTTTGTGTTAATAACAAATATCCCTTTATACCTGATCTGATGCATGTTAATCTGAATCAATGAGAATCAATTCAATGGAAAAGCAACAGATGAAAACTCTAATGAAGTAGAAGCTCTAACCTTTAGTTTTGAGACTTAATTTTTACACATTGTAATTAAACCTATTTTTAAACCACTGAAAGTGCCAGCAATTCATTACTAGGCATGTTTCTATCAAAACTACATGCAATTCCAAGATACTTATTCATTTCAAATGATTGATATCAAGAAATATGATGCTATGTTCATCCCTGGCTAAGTCAAACCACTGAGGCTACCCCAAGTGTGGATTTGGCTGAGAGTATCTAGTCAAACGCAATCACTCTAGCTTGCCCAGTAGTAGACAGAGAAGGATGGAGTTCTACGCTGACTGGAAATCAAATATGAGTCACAGTTCCCAGAAATGTCATGTTTGTCAGCAAAAGTATTAAGTGATTCAATGTGAAGTATATGCAGTGACTATTTTTACAAAGTGCCACTGCCATACCCCTAGTAAAAAAAGATATGTGGAAAGACCTAGAACAGAAGATGCAGATCAGAAAATTCTCAGTGGTGTTCATAACACAGTTGTGTTTGTCTTTCCAAACTGAGATCTGAAAATATTTAGCAGACCTCTATAATGTGAGTAGGAAAAATGAAGAATAAAAAAAACAATAGCAGAACCAAGTCTGAAGACAGAGAGATGGCGAGATGGAAAAAAGTAACCAAGGAAGTTGTTCCTGTTCATTATTATCATATTTAGATCATTAACTATTTCCCAATACTCAGTGCAATTTCTACTGCAGAAGATGGAATTGCATTTCCTTTATCTTTCTAGAGTGAACATGTGATCATGTTCTTCTTTTAATTATATCTGTTCTTCTGCTATACCTTTGCTCATTTTACTGAGCTTTCGTCATACTAGGTGCTCTGCTCTGGATTTTCAAAACTGTTCTGCACATTCTTGTTTTTTTTAAAGTGTCTTGCCCCAAACTTGCAATACTGTTCCAACAAGGCCAAACTGATGTCAAGCAAAGCAAAATAATTGCCTCCCTTATCTTACAAAGGATGGTTCCAGTAACATATCTGAGGACTAGGTTTGCTTGTCTTACAAGATCACAACAATTTGACTAATATTCTGTTCGTTATCCACAAGGATTCTAAGTTGCTGCTGCAGATGATCACCAGCTATATGTCATTTTGTAGCCACACGCAAAATACTCTCTATATTGAATCTCATTTGGTGGAGTGCCTTAGATTTATCTAAATAAACTGGAAGTATTACAATGTTTTTAACAGTCTGGTTAAAATTAATAGTTTCTATAAAGCCAGCATCAATTAAGTCAGTAAAAATATTAAAATTTCCTTTCTCCATTAAGTGATCATCTTATTCTTTATCTTCTGCTATGCCTAAACTTCTATTGTTGCTCTTTATGACCGCTGGTATGAGTCATTTTGCACCTTAGCCTCATTTTATAATAACTTACTTGGTTACTCCTTTACACTACTCCTGAGCCCTTTTTTCACCACTTTTTCTTTAGAATTCCTCTCAGATTTCAAGGTCTTCACAGATAACCAATTAGAACCATAATGATATCTTATTACACTTTCATCTTCACAGAACTCCACAGTTCTTTTGCCATCCTTTACTCATATTATCTTTCCAAAAGCACTACAAGTTCCCTAAACTTGTGAAGTTGGACATTCTTTTTGCTGATGTCCATTATTCCTGTTCTCCTTTTCTCACTTCTTCCTCTTCTTCAAATAGCACATGCCAACGTCTCATGATCCATTTCACAGCAATTATCTTCCAACTTCCTTAGCCCATTCTTCCTTAGCCATAATGAAATCCTAACTGACATCTGTCTGAACTTTTTGAATATGTAGGGATAAAATTGTCAATCACAGGAAATTGAGAAGACTTATCTATGTCCCAACAACACATTTTCAACTGTCAGGGAAATTAAAATCATCCATTATTTCAATTTCCTGTCTTTGAGGTATTTTTGTCAAAAATGCACTTTCAAAAAGTCTAAAGTCTTCCTCAGTGTATTTCTATGCCACTAGTCAAAAGTTTGAACTTCACCCATCCTTAGCTTCAGAGCGAGTATGTACAGTTTGAACATGTAACACTACATTGTCTTCTCTTCACCCCTACCTGTCCTTCACAAAAAATTATCTCCTATTTCAACCAGTAACCTTGTGCTTTGTCTTACCGTGTCCTACAACCTCCAGTTAAACTTCTGAGAAGTGATGAAAGTTTGTTGAAAAAATAAAGGAAAGATGTGTTAATGGTGAAACAACGCTTTTGAATTATCAGTCAAATTCAGTACCCATTCCCTTTCCATGAAGAGTAGTTGACTGCTTTGTGTACTTTACTAATTTAAATGTAAGAATATTGAATGTTTTGAAACTTGGAAATAGAATTAAGTGCATTGATATGAATGAAAAAAATACTGTGCTTAATTTGAATATTTTTTTGTCCAAATTCCAGTTTTACAGAACATTTTTAAATCTTTTTCTCTCTCCTTAAATGGAGAAAATTTCAAAACCATGAAATGTCCCAGAGAAAGGAAAGCATAGTTTCTAGTGCTATTTATACTTCCAGACATACTGCTACTGCTAACAAAAAAAAAGCAGACACAGACTCCTAGAGCATTGCTCCTAGTACAACTACATACAAATTCAGTTTCAAGTATTGCTCTTGTGCCTCTCTCACAGACATTTGCCCTGGGCAATGCACAGCATTTTCTCTGAGCAGGCAGAAGAGGAGAAGGGGAGAATGAAAAATGTCAGGAGGAACCAACAAAGATGCTTGATGTCAGGCACCAAAGACAAAGAAATGTAAGAGAAATATAAAAACAAGGAAGAAAAACGAGAAAAAAAAAAAGACAGGACATAAGCACCCAAAAGTGAGGGGTGGGGGAAGCATATACAACTGTGCCAGTCATGCCATAAGAACTAGCACACATCTATCAAAGCTGGTAGGTCATTTCATCAACACTTGAAGGCATAAACAGCGAAGATATAAGCAAAATACCATATATGTTCTAATAGCTCTTCTTTAGGTTCAAAATTGCTGGTTGTTGGCAACTCCCAACACAGTCCATGGTAATAAATTGTTTTGGACTATTCCAGAGACAAAGCTAAGCATGGATCAGTCATTGTTCTGAAGAGCTGTTTGCTGTTGCAAAGATTTATACAGAAATCATATATATTCTTGCTTTTAAAAATCTACTTGGCATGTAGAATTCAGATAGAAGAGTTACCTAAATGAATGCAAGGAATGATGTAGTATATCCAGATGAATGAAAGTGAAGATGATGAAATATACATCTAAAAGGGGAAGGGTAGTTAGAAGTACATTTCTTTTTTTCCCCTCAAACCTTCACTACTTTTGACAGCTCTGCAAGTTTGAAACGTAAAATGTCTGAAATGAGAAAAGTAGATGTACTTACGAATGTATATTTTTAAAACAGTAAGGTTTGGTGGCTTTGGCTTCAAAGAGGACATACGAGGGCATGATTGCCTTCAAAGACCTATCCCTGTGTATTCTCTTACTCTGAAAGACTTACCATGTATTGTTTCAGCCTTCCAACCCCATACAGTGAATCCACCTCCCAATTCACTAGCCTTTTTCTAAAGATGGCTGAGTCCTTTTACTCTACAAATAGCATCCAAACTGAACAGACACCTTAGCACAGAGATTTGGGTTACTGGAAGCAAGCAAATGCAGGATCTTGAGAGACAGTATAGCTCTGTACTTTAAGATCAACTCTTATATTCCACATTTGTTGTGTAGTAGGATTAACAACCATACAGTTTTAGTTAGCTCATCACAAGCTTGGTGGTGTTGCTTGCCTAACAAAATTAAAGTGACAGAATCTGTTCAAACTCCAAAACTTAGCTCCTATCCTGCAGTATGGGACAGAAGCAGAAGGAAAAACAAAACAAAACAACGCAAATGTTTATTGGATTGTCAATACAGAGAGAGTAAAGTAGATTAAATTCCAGTAAGACAATAATATCATCCTCTACAGTCATTCTTACTATAGCAAGGTAAGTCCAAGGTTCAGATCCTCTTTGGCTTGACAAGAGGTGGGACACAGGACAGATTGTGAGAAGGTGCTCAAGATCAGTGTACCACAGTAGTCTAACCTGTACCAGGCCCTTAAATGTTTCCCTGAAGCGAGGAAGATCTAAAGAACCTGTTTACAATCCAACACTCTTCATTCAAGGAATGTCAATGAAAATAATTGTCACTGTGTTCTTTTCTGACTGCTGCCCCTTCAGGCCAGTTAGTGCTGTACCTCTCTTTCCTTGCAAATGGGATCATTAGATCACAGGTGAACAGAAAAGTGTAGGATCCTCAGTCTCTCTGGGAGAAAAAAAGGACTGGCTAAGGATTTGGTCCACTTACAGAATGAACTACATCTCTCTTGCTACTCATGTGGAGCTACACAAAAAAAGAGCTGATTTGATTGTTAGGAATTACAAATTAATTGTATTCTGCAAATCACAGCACCAATGAACATCAAGTCAAGGAATAACATTTTCCATCAAGTACCCATGCAGTTCTCACTGTTACCAAATGGAAATATACACAAGGAAATCACAATCATTCTGTTCTCTTGCTAGCATAGGGGTACGCACACTACTAAGTGAAAAGCAAGCCCTAAGGAACTTCCATCTTTCTACAGATACATCCATGTGCATGCTTAGCGTATCTTCTTCACAGTGGTTTTAAGCACACAAAGACCAACACTTTGCTGTTAAAAAAGGATAATCAAGACATTTCCTCCTCTCTTTACCTGAAAAGGGTTCTTCAAAATTTCATTAATTTGAAAAGTTTCTGTAATTGTCTGTTTGAATTTAATAGCATTTTGAGATATTTATAAGTATGTACACTGCTATTTTTCACTAAAAAGTTATACTTCAGATTTACATTTTTGTAGCATAGCTTCCCAACCCAGTGTCTAACCATAAAAGAGAAAAAATTACAGTTCAGAAAATAAAAGCAGAATTGACACCCCGTGTGATGTGTTTGTGTGCTGAAGGTTTATTTGTGATTCAGGCTTCATGACGCGAGTTTTAACATCTGAACAGTAACAGCAGCAATAACAAATTCACAAACACTCCCTCTCTATAAATGTTTAGGGAAATATCCACTGTATTATCTTTATGTGAATATAAACACTGACTCCCTGGGCATCTGGCTGATATTTTGTAGTGGGCCGTTACTGCAGCTGACAAATCAGGAGGCACTTAAATGTAACAAGGACTAGAAAGAATTTAGAAAGCCTTTACAAGCACAGATTTCACAGACTTTCCCTAACCCCTATTTAAATACAGAGCCTTTCTAATGCCACACAATACAATTTATAGCTACTATTAAAAGTAGCCTATCCAAAATTATCAGCTAGGTGCAAAGAAAGAAATGAGAAATTAACAAAGGAATTGGTTATTAAATTAGAGGCTATGCATTTATAATATGAAAATAAAACAGTAAGCACGGTTCTTTTTAACTTAGATATTTTACTATCTTTTAAGGAATCATTATTAAAACCAGAAGTACATTCAATAGTGCCATTTATCCTGAACAATCAGTGATTTATAAATTACTATATGCGGTACAATTTTTCAAGCTTTCTATTGCTTTTTAAATATGAGTCTCCACTGATCCTCATTAGGGCACCATGGTACTAAGGTAAAATAAATAATCGTAGTGCCAGGACAGGATACTATTTGCTGCAGAGAGAAAATATCACATTTAAATCTCCGCTATTCTGGAACTTGGCCAAAAGAGTAACACAATTCTGCACCAGAGAAAACCTGTGTGTCATGTAAATACATACTTGCACAAGCTAAGTCTGCAACTGGTCTCAGCACTCCTTTCTCTCCTGCTATCTGAGCGTGGGCTTTCACAGCAGAAAAGGGTGAGATTCTGGCAGGTACAGATGCATATATTTGAGGTTTCTTTTGAGATATTCTATGTTTCCTAAATAGTCAATGAAATAGGGTCAGCATGAAGGTAAAAATAAAGTCTCCCAGCTGTTGCAAGGTATACTGGAAGCTTTATTTTGACCTTTGGTATTCAACCTATGCCAATTCAACAGAGACAGGCAAGCAATGACACCACAGAGTTTGTATCTTGTACCCTTCAAAACGCAAATATGCTAAGTGTATATGCAGTTTGATGTGTCAAAACATATACAAAAAAAGATGGTGATGAGTGAATATACAAAGCTCTGTTGCCTCTTTTGATTTTCTTACCTCATTTACATAGACCCAGTGACTATCCTTTGATGCAAGGTTGGTTTCCACAGCCTACAAAAAATAAAAAGAAATACAATAATAAAAATAAATAAAACATGTGAAACATATTCCAGACAGAACTTACATAAAAAGGTACTATAATGCTCATTTTGATTGCTTTCATTGCTATTGACATTGTTTCAGTATAGCTCTTTTCATCTCTTCCACTGCTGCTTCATGGAATGGTATCTTATTGGTGGTAGTCACGTTTTTCTGACTTCAGTATTTAAAGTACCCTGTACCCTGAAGATTTTCTGTACATGTACCACAAAAGCATATTGGTGCAGCATGGTACATCAACATTATAAGGTACCCTATGATGGACAACTGCACACAGAACATGCAGTTCATGACATTTAACTCTGTATGATATACCTAATGCATCCAAGTAGTCTGGGTTTCCTGTTAATATGCCTCCCAAAATATAATGTCTCTGCCTCGTTACACCTCTGATAGTTTAACTGTTAGCTAACCTATTTAATGAAAAACACCACTCTGAAGTTCATATGAGTCATCCTTTCTCCATATTTATATAAGACCCAAGAGAAAGTTATGGTTCGCATGAACGCTTTTCTGGCTTCCTGGTGTGGACTTGTATAATCACTACATATTATAAGAAATGGCCTATCTCACTGGACAGCTTCTGTACACATATAATCCTCAAGATTCACTAAGATGCAAAAATTAGGGAAGACTGCTAGCACAAACAGCACTACTAGTACTGAGGACTTCAGTGGAAGGATTGGGCAATATACATAGAGGTTTCTAACCGCTCCTCTTGTTTAACATAGATAAGCTCACTCCAAGATTCTATATAGTCTAATAAAGCAATAAAGCATCAAGAGGTATACACTACAGCGATAATGATATTGCTAATGTCTTGCTCAACACATGGTTAAACAACTATTGTGGATTCATCTCACCTAATAAAACCGGACAGTCCCAGTGCTCACATGTATTTCAGGAGGCAGCTCATTACACAAAGTTTTCAATGTCCCTGTTTTCAGCCACTTTTTTCTTCTGTGCCAATATGACCTCATTCATTGAAAAGATATTCTTATCTCTGTGTTATAAATGGCCCTATGAATCACTAAAATTAACCTGGTTTAAAAAAAAAACAAATACAGATTAACATAATGCTTCCAGTTAGTGCTTTTTAACCTGGAAAATTTCTGCACCCTGTTCATTGTGTGTGGCCTCAAAAACAATTGCACCTGTACAGAGAGGCTCTGTAGACTGAGACACTGGGCTGAGCAAGAGCATCATCAACCACCTTCCCCTCCAGAACACATTTGCATAATAAGCCTCTCAGATATTTAGCGTCAGATGGGATGAATCATCTTCTCTCATGACACTGACTATAGATGACTCGCTTAGACTAAACGCCCACGACTTATAAGGCTGCAGTGAAATGACAAGGTATCCATCCTTAATATAGGCAAAGGGAGTGCTGTTATCTGATCTTAGCAACAACAACAAACCAAGGACTGGCTAAGCAGCCAACACCAACATTTTTAACATGACTGTTAGTTTATAATGAAAAAAAAAATCAAAAAAACAAACAAACAAAAAAATCATTTGTTTTAAAATTGTACTCATTTGTGCAGCCTCCACAAACCTAAAAGAAAACCATGGGCACCACACATACCTCAAGCTATTTCTCATGTCCACAAGGTGAAATACTCCTTTAAAGAGACAAAAATCCCAAAAGAGAAACCGCAAAGAAGTCAAAAGAGAAAAATCAGCACGGACAGGGCGCAGTATTTCTCATCATCGGCAGCAGCAGCATTATGGGAAATTAACTGCCCCTGGTGTCAAAGCAGATGAGAACCACTGGAGACAACACTTCTGACAAGATAATCCTCTCCTAAGCATGCAGTGAAAAATTGTCTCCCTTGATAACTGTCTCCCTTGTGTTTCCTTTAATCTGGCAGGAACATTAAACTGACCAGTTAATTGAGGAACTGCAGCTATTAGGAAAGCTAGCAGTAATGAAAGGGAGGGCAAAAACTTGTAGATTTTCAACTTATTCACCCCTCTGACATATTCAGACAAAGCCAAAATAGCCAGGTGCTGTAACATATAGATCAAAAGCAAAGTGCTGCCAACATTAGCAAAGCAGAACTAAATAATGCTCAGGTGCAGACTTATTGCATTGGCTACATTTTGTGATTTATCCACCACAGTGAGCAATTTGTATGAATAAATGTTAAGTCTAGGGAGCCGCAAGAGCCAGGGAATTTTACATGAATTATTGTAACTCATTCTTGTGGGTTCACATATCTGGGCCAAAGTTTTTAAAATAAGATGCCTAAATTTAGGTTGCTAAGAGTTTATCTTTAGTCATCAGAGTGCTAGACCATCCGGCACTTCCTACAGAAGTCAATGACTCTGCACTCTAAAAGCTGGAAATGTATTTAGAAACATAACTGTAAGTAGGCAAGCTTAAATATCTATTAATGTCTGCTGTTTAGAGCTGGAACACACAGCATGAAGCATCATTCTAAACCCAGACATGCTGAGAAGAAGCAGAAATTTCTTGCATTTTGTGCTTCAGATTTTGCACCATATTTACAGACTTGCTGTCCGAAAGTATCCTAAAATGAAACATTGAAAGACACATCTGAAAGGTTTCAACCTTCTGATAGCACTGGTGTATTGGAGGTGTATCGCTGGAGGCTCTTCTAAGTTAAGCAGTGTGAAGAGCAAGGTCTTGTGACATTGCTATGATATCATAAGAAAATTTGTTCAGAATTTTCGGAATAAGAAAGAAATTACATATTTGTAACTTATGGATTTTTTTCTTCTTTAAAGAGGAAAAGGTATCAGAACCTGGGAGATTATAGTCACACATTTTAATTAGTTTTTAGTTATTCAAGCTGTTCAAGATCTTGCTATTTGTTAAAGCTTGTGCCTCCATCCATTCAAAAAGAAAAAAAATCATTTAAGAAACATCCTGAAGGATTTATTACAGCCTATTTCATAAATGCACCCTATATTAAAGAAAGTAGGTAAAGAATTTGTGTGATCACTGGCTGAGGAAAAACTCTGCCATCTTTGGGGCAGGATTCATGTGCTGAAATATGTTATGGGGTTTTTCATGAAAAAGTTATTAATATAGCTGCAAAATATCCTAGTTCTTTATATACTTTACATGTACATAGGGTCTAGTTGACACTTGGGAGTAATACCTCACAATATTTCTATCAAATAGAAAATCTGCTTTTGAGATCAACAATGCCCTGGAAATTGAAGAACATCCATGTTTCCTTTATTTTCTCTTAAACTAAAAATACCTTCTACAAATCTGGAAAAAAAGAGGGATTTTTGAGACTGTCCTTCCTCCTCCTCAACCACATTTCAATAGCCAAATGTTAAAATGCAGAACCAAAACAAGGGAATTATAATTCACTCAGCGGTCCACTACTAATGACAACATATAAATGATATTATGAGAATCATGCCAGACCAGGAAGAGGGGAAGAGGAACAGTGAACGTAGAAAACTGTTTATAATTTCTCAGTAGAAAGCATTGTCAATAAAAATGAAATAGGGAGACACTGAAAATCAAAATAGAAGCATTAAGATTTCAAATTTCATACCAACAATGATAAAAGAAAAGAATAAGATGCTTCATGAAAAATGATCAAAGATATTTTTATGCATAGGGCTTTGTTTACTTTTAAGTGTATAACTCAAAATAATTTAATGCCAATAATCCATGACAACATTATTTTATGGGAATACGGCGGAGTACAAATATTTATGTTGCCTTTATGAATAAGTAACTTGGTTCATTATTTTATCTAATGGCAGTTGCAGGATTAAAAGAAGTTAGGAAAGTAAGCAACAAATACCACTGTGTTCAGAAATAAAGTAATTCTGCAGGGAAAGAAAAAAAATTAAAAAAGAGCAGGAAGAATCCTTTCCTGGCCTTCTCAAAAAATTGGAAAACAAAAATATTTCCAAGGATTTAATGGGTGGACAGTAATAAGGAACAGTCTTTCCCACAACACTCTTGCCAGGGTCAGTCCCTTGGCATTAACAGCTGTAAGCAGGATGTGGAGAAAGGAATATAGGGATGAGCGGCCACACAACTTAGGGAGATGCTGGTGGATGTTCAAACAGGCACAGGCAGATTGTGGTTCAGCACCAGCAGGATGTGCTGAAGAGTTTAGGCTTACATACATCTACATTATAGTTAAAAACCTGTTGTATGCTTACTGTGTACCCAGGGGGAGAGGCAGGAGGAATGTCTGGAAGCCTTGTAACCAACCCTGGGATCCCATAAGGAAATGCCTTGCAGATGGCAAACACAGATGGTCCTGTTGTGTCTACATTTTCAGAAACAAGGGCTGATACCCTGAAATCCATGATATAAAAGAACCACCAGAGTGTTTTGCTAGAATGGATAACGAAGTAGTAAAGCGTATTACTTGCACATCCTTTTCCTTAATGGTGAGGATAAAGAGCATCATAGTATTCCAAAAAAAAAAAAGGGAAGAGCAGGTACACTGGCAACACAGTGCGGGCTCCATGGAGGCACTGGCAGACATATCCACAGCTCTGGGAACCAGGCTCCGTTACAAACTCCTCCTACGCAGCTGCCTTCCAGCTCGCAGCCCCACTGCAGAGCCCTGCCAGCCCCTCCGATGCTTGCAGCAGAAAACCAAGCACAGGGCGAGCCAGCCAGTGCGTGACTGCAGGTGCCCGCAGGACACCCCAGCTCAGAGACTGGAATGGTGGGAGATGAGGATAGGAAGTAACCAAGGTCAGCTTTACTACTATGAAATAAGCAAAAGAAAAATAGATACAGATTAATCACAGGCAAATAACAAAAATCTCTGGTTCTTCTGAGTTCATTTGTCATCCTTCCCTTCATATTTCTAAAGCAACCAGCAAGACAATGACAGATAGACCTCTTATTTTCTCTCTCTTTATTTTCTCTTAATTATTTAATTATCATTCATAAGGAAGGTATAAGTAAAGAAGTGGTTGGGGTCTAAATCTTAGCTTTTTGCAAGTCTTTCCTAAGGGATCACTCTCAACCCTTACAATTCATTACCTGCTCACTTTACATTTTCCACTGGACAGGTTTCAAAAGAAAACTGTTTCCAGCTTTTATTGTCCCAAGCAAGGTTGTAGCCAGTGACCTGCTTCCAAAAGCAGCTTTTTTTTTTCTTCCCTTCACATCCTTGGAGAAATTATTGTACTACTGTTTTTTTTCTTCCCACCATAAAAATAAGAAAAATTCTTCAGAACCGTTTTGAAATCTATCATTGTAAAACAGCAATGGAAAAAAAAAAATAAAAAGAAAAGCCATTATTTTCTATAGAATTTTGTAAGCCTGAATCAAACCTCGCTTCAGCTGCTGCCTTTCAATGCCGCTATGTTTAAAAAACTTATGTTTTTTAAAGTGGCTTTGTTCTTGATTTAAGTGTCCAGAAAGACATCTTAGGAATCAGGGAACCAGTTTAGATCCCAAAGAGTAGATACAGAGCAAGTTTGCAATGCAGTACATCTGACAGTAGTTAATTGGATAGTATCAAAGTGCACCTGTTTATCTGAGAAGATTTATGTATGTCTTGGATACAAATAAGGTAATACAGGAGATATGAAAAAGTCAATTATGGCAGAGCAGATGCATTCAGTCTATATCCCCTAGACACCCAAGTTATATTTAGAAACTTCTTCAATTAAAATAGTGCAGTTCATGTCCAGAAGTGGCTTGCATAGGTAATACAACTTCACAGAAAACCAATTCCTCTGTAGCAGATACTGAGTCTCCTGTATTTCATTAGAACCTTTCTTTATTTTGCATTTTAAATAAACATCTCTTGGCTAAGCATCTCCAGAGGAACATAAATCTTACAATGTTTAATAAATTAAAAATAAAGAAAGAAAATAAGCATTACTAGCCACAATAAAGTATATATAAAAATAATTTTTTAAAAACTTCTTATACTACTTATAGTGTACTAAGGAATACTCCAAACTGATATTGTTTCTAAAGCTTAATTGCTAATGACACCATCAGTACAGGGATTAAAACAAAATTTTCCAGGCCACAGTATAACAACCCAACTCTAGAAGAAAAGTCATGAAACTAAGACATTTTGGACTAAGAATCTTGAAGACAAAAAACGCAGTTGCAGTAAACTGAATCAGGATTGTAAGTTTGCATTTCTCGTCTATTACAGGTTAATTAAAATTTCTCAATGTCATTTCAAAGTGAACTATGAAATTTTTTCTCTAAATGTTAAATGGGAACTTAAAAAGGTTCTATGACATACTTTTCCAGATCAGAAAATCCACTGAACATGACCCTTTCTTACAGAACATCATTCTCCATGAAGTATTTGTACTTCTAAGAAAAAAAGCCTTGCCAGAAATTCTATATTCTTCCTTTTTTTCTGAACATCTACCTAGAAATGTGTAGAAATGTGTACATACACACTTTTTAAAAAACACTTAGCAGGCTCACTAAGTCCCTGGCTTTCAGTGATCACTGCCTCATGACTACACTTACAACAGAAGCTGTCAATTCTGAGTCTCAGTACAGCTGAGCTTTGTACAAGTGGTTAATGAACCACAAGCATTACTTGCTTTTAACATCCACATTTCTTGATAATTCACTGTGTGTAATACTCCATTCTTAGTCTACACTCTATAAACATATTACTAAAAAACCTCACTCACACAAAGCCTGATATTTCCTCATTACTCTTCTGCAGAACTGTATTGCTAGGAAAAGCTATTCTTCCCTCATTGATACTGATGAAGCAAGAGTAATTATTGAAAGGCTATCACGAGATTGCCTCCAGTAGCATAAGCCTATAAACCTGGCTTATTCAGCTTCAATCTCCCACAAAACATAGGCCAAATCAGTCATATATTGTAGATCTCCATACTCTCCTACTCAGATGTCTGATTATTAGTCTGGAATAGCTATCCAGTGTTCTTGTTCCAACAAACTCTGTAATATTTATGGTCTCTGTCCAAATGATACAAGATGGTCCTTTCTTGACCTTGGTCTCAGTTTCTTCACAAGCTAAATAACTCAACCTAATCAAGACAAAACAAATAAATAAAAGGGGGGGGGGGGGGGGAGGGGGGGGAGGGGGAGAAGAAACATCCCAGAGCAAATTCTCTAATACCATCCACAACTGATTTTCATTTTCACTTGCTAAGATGCTATATCATGCAAACAGGAGTAAATATGATCCAAACCTTCACCAGCTTTTAGCACACACCCCTACAGCTGACAAGTGCTAATCAGAAGGTGTACATGACATTTGACACAATATGATTTGCTAATAACCCAAAAAGAAATATAGTAATAACATATTTTAAAGTTTGTACTGCAGTAGTTGCCTGTTACTTAAGTCACAGGTGATCAGAAAAAACTACACTGAAGGAAAACTACATAAAAGTTTAATGTTAATCAAGAGAAACATTGGAGATGAAGAAACTTCTAAGGAAGAGTGAGAGAAAATGAACTATATACTGCAACTTCTTTGGGCTACAGAGCTATAATGTTATTGAGTAACTACTGTAATACATGTGACATTGCCTATTGTTTTAGCCTTAATCATTTAAATGAAATGCCTTGAGATTTCTGTTTTAATCTTACTCCTGTTTTATAGGTAATGCTTATTATATTCCAGCTCTGTTGCCATTTGTTTTAATGCATATTCCACTGAATGATGCATAAAAGTGAAGTACTGTATATGGAACTGTTCCAAAAGCATTCAGGAAGAATTTACTTTACAAAGCTCAAATGTCACATACTATTTATAAATATGGTAACTGTTGACCATTTAACTATGTGGCATGGTGGTGACACTGGATAATTGCACAGCTGTCAGAAAGTAACATTTCTGTAAAGACATGAATCTAATGTTAACTAAAGAACATAACCTTGCAGAAATCTTGCACTTAAAATTTTACCAAAGCCACACATTGAGTTGCCTTTGAGGACCCAATGAAATATTTCAAAATAACAACTAAATTTTGCTCAATTAGACACTGAATTTCTTTTTGAAGATAACAGGTCTGTACATCTGTATTCTATAAAAAAGTCTAAGATTTTTAGAGACAATTTTGTAATGCTTTGTTAAGAGCTGCACTCCTGGAAGAGCCAAAGTCCAGAATACAAACTAAAATCCAAGAGAACTGGCCAGCATTTGAAGTTTGGTGTTTTTGGGTTGGTTTGCTTAGGTTCTCCTCCTGCCTCCCCTTAAGAGAAGAAATCACCACTGAAATGATCTAGCAGTTTTTCTGTTTGTTTGAAATGGCTACTTGGGGTTGACTAGACATAAGTATGAAGGTTGCAAATACCTTTTCAGGGTAAGTAAATCTATGTTCAGCACTGATGATTGCTCTCTATTCTCATAATAAGCAGTCACTCCATGGTCAAGGTATGACACATTTCAGTATATACCACCAGTCTCATGCACTGTGCTTTCTCAGTTCCACTCAGGAACCATCCCTTAAGCTCTGACTTCAGCTTGCACTGGAAGTTCAATATAACTTCACAGAGTTTGCACAGAATTTTCTAAATTTTGATTTTTTTTTTTTTTTTTTTTAAGTATGGTAAGTGTATCATTAAAGAAAGATGCAAATTTCTTAGCTTTCTAACATGCACACAACACCAAACAGTGAAAACAACTTATATATTCCTAATTTCTTCTTATAAAAGAAATCTCCTTTGTTTTGACAGTATAATAGCTGAAGCTCCCAGAATCGTGTATCACATAAACTCTAAACTGAAAGAACCAGCCATAGGGTGAAGAGACCACTCTGATTTTCATGAACTTAAGGTTTTAATACTGATTCATTGCCTATGGCACAAAGTTGCCAATCACACTGCAAGGTTTTTATTTTACATAGGTTATGGAGTTTTAAACTGTAGAAGCTTATAAAGGTATATCCACATCAAAGGTTACCCTGTCCGTTATTCACCTTTTCATCTGTTCACACGCATGCAATCTCTTCTCTTAAATTCCTTACAGATCCTGTCTGATTTTAAAGGAAAGATGATGCTAGCCTTGCCTCAGCCTCAAACGTAATCACTTTCAAACCAGTCCTTTTCTACCTACAGCAGTCTTATTTTAAATTGCAAAATAAATACATAAATAAAGCAAAATCCCTACAGGTCTGAGGACCCTCTTGTCAGTCATAGTGTATTTTACATGCACAAACAGTGCCCCAGGCTGTGTGAGCACTAAAGAACACCTTAAAGATCACCTTAACCATCTCAAACCACAAGACTCTCCCTGAGGAAAGAGTATTTGCTCTTCTTTATACTGCATGAGGCTACCTGGCTTCCGTGTACTTGCCAAGTGATAACTCAGGCTGCTCTAGCCTCCCTCAGGGAGCAGTAATGGTGGTAAGGGAAGGGCTAACTTTGTATGGCCACAGCCCTAATGACTTTATGCAAAGCCTTACAGGCTAAACAAAACTAAGCAGTAGGAACAAACAAACAAAAACCTAGCACAGTGTACAAATACACCAAAAAAAGCCACCACAGTGAGAAGTGGGCAAAGATAAATATACATTTATTCACAGATTTTCTTCCAAGTAGGTGTTCAAACATTCACCATTTGGGTCAAAACCAATCACGTTTTGCACCCACACTTCCTCAAAGCTCACAGAGATGCACTGGAGCCCCTGTGGTTATCTCATCACTGATGGTCTTTATCCGCTGGCAAATCTTTGGCAGCAAGAATAATATTAAAGATATATATTACAGTAATGGGACATGAGCAAATTTGACTGGAAAACAGACTTTTCCTAAATGCTTGCATGTAGTTTTTCAGAAGTGTATGAAACAGTTACTAATTTAAAAATACATATTTCATCCTCTGAAAGTATTTCCACTTCATCTAACTAACACAAGCTCACATAGTGTTTGCAAAGTTGTAGACAAATGGGGTTTTCAAAATGAACCTTTCTACATTGTCTGGAGCAACCTTATCTTCTGACATCAGGGAAACCAGTATTCATTACATATTATACCCTGATTTTGTTCTTGAAACTGAATCATTTTTAGCAATTTAACTACTGTAATTTTCTTCCCATTGTTTCTAAGGTAGAATTTATACAAAACACAGATTTGTGTTAGAATTTCCATGTACCTGAGCTTCCATACAAAACCAAAAGAAATAAAAAGTGAAACTAATAGGTTTTTCATTTTAAAATCTGTGTATGTTTGATTGAGATATGCTACCCTTAGCACTGATTTTTATTATCCTATTCAGGCAGGTATGAAAGGGTTCACAAGGGAAACTTCCATTGCATTTAATTAAAGTAGCCTACACAACCCTGACAAAAAAAATAAAATACCCTATTATTTTTATAGAGGACCATGAGTCTATGTTTTAAGCCTCTTTTGATCAGCTGAGGTGGAAAAAAAAAAACCAACAGTCCATGAATATTATGTAATGAACACATAGTTTATAGGATGTGCACACAGACATTAATTTAACAATTGCGTTCGTGACAAACTATAACTAGGAAACAAAAATTGCTTCAATGTATATCCCATGAAAGGGGATTCAGATTTCAGACTAGTATATGAAAGCATCTGACAAATGTTAATTTATTTTTCTGAAGATAAAGTGAAAGTAACACGTTGTGAAACATCACAAGATGGAACAGGGAATGTGGCATGAAATTTCTCCTCCTTGAGGAAAAATCTCTGGAAGATGAAAACAGGAACCAAATCTTGATGATAGCTTTGTTCATAAAATCTGTAGTGTGGTCAGAGTTTCCAGTTTGCAGAATCCATCTGGGCACACTGAACTTTAAGTAAGGCAAAGATCACTTACAGGAGAGCATATTGTAGCTATCTTTAGCCATGGCTGATGAGTAACCGCAACCCACCCCTCACGCCCCACCCCCCCCCCACCCCAAAAAAAAAACACCCCTAAACAAACAAAAATTGACATAGGGAAAATTTTTAAAAGAGAGTGTCTTGGAAAGTCAATAAGCAGAAGGTATCAAAATGGGAAGTTTGTGGGAGTTAAATGTAACTATAAAGAGAAGAGGAAATGAAGATGACACCAGAACAGACCCTAGTTTTATATCAGGGTTACACCTGTTTTAAAGGAGGCTGAAAACAATGTGACAACAAATGTTAATAGCTGAAAAAAATGAACAAAGACACATCCTTAAATGGTTAAAATAATGGAAAAACTAAGGAAAATAAATACCTCTGGAGACATGGGAGAAATTAAGACATTTTTGAAAAGAACACACAGGAAAGAAAACACTAATTTGACATGATGTGAGTTGTAAATACCTGTGAACAGCGTTGGAGCATGTGACCACAAAGATAAAACAGAGGAGTGATCAAATAGTGCAAGAGAAAAAGCTGGTAACAGGGCAAGATAGCTGCACAGAGAAACAGAAATTCTGCACAGAGCGAACAGACAAGGAAAAAGGATAACAGATGAACCTCACAAGCACAGAGGAAGATGAAGGGCTGAGACCTATGGATAATGAAGACAACGTACAGATGATTAAAAAAAAAAGGGACAGGGAAGGTAGGAAATAACCACGAACTACATGGTGGAAATAAAATTAAGACTGGAGATTCGCCAAGTCCCAGCACCTGTTGATTTACTAGGGGTACAAATTGACTGGCTTTGTCAACAGAGAGCACAGAAGAAAGAGGTCAGCAAGCTAGAACAAGAAATACAGTCTTGAGACAGAAAAGAAATAAGGAAGAATAATAATTAAAAAAAAAATAAATCTTTCTTCTCTTAGGTCAGGTGTCATTGTATGGTTACTGCTGGATAAAGTAATATTTATACATAGGTGAGATAGATGCTCAGTGCAAATTAAAGTAAGATGCAGCTAATGAAGATGAAAAGACAGAAAAAAATGCTTGTAAAAAGAAACAGTAAATGTAACTACTGAAAATGTTCTAATTAAAATGGACCTTTCTTAGGTGACTCTCTCAGATGAGACTTTCAGTGTGGGCCTTGAGGGGCCAAGTCTGAAACTACTAGGAGAAGTTTAAATATTAAAGAACATGCAGGGCTCAGTCTCTAAAACTACTCTTAATTTGTGAGACTATAAAGATATGTTAATAAGGATATACTATCAGCTACATCCAAACAGAGAGAGCAGTACAAGATGTAAAAACAGCAAGAAGAATAATATAAATATGATGACAGTGTAGTCAGAAATTGAACTATATAGCAAATACACATCAAGCATAAGCAAAAAATCTTTGCCTCTATTTTATTGATGAAAATAGGCATGGCAGAGTTCTGGGGAGGGGAAAAAACCTCACAACTTCTGCTATGCATGGTGTTCAAATCAGGCTGGTGCCAGTCCCAAATTGGTGAGCCCCAAGATGATGCAAAAAGAGTTTTCAACAGAACAGAGAAGAAAACAGTTAATAATGATGTAGTATTAGACTTTTTGCAGCTGAAAATTAAAGCAGAGAGACCAAGTGCACTATAATTATTATACATAACACACGACAGAACAAAAAGCTCATCCTCGTTTGAGGCCTTCAACAGTAATCCTTGTTTTAAAAATCTAGATCCTTTCTTGCCTTCAGTAGCATCAAAAGGGTTCATCACAGAGGGAAAAGATAACACACGCTTGGAGGTACTGTCAGAGTCCCAGAGGCCCTCACCAGAAATACATTCTTACCATTGTCCCAATTGATATCTCTGCTTGAAGAGCACTTTATAGATGTGTACTCTTGGCTATAAACGTAAATCAGTGCCTTTTATGGGTTTCTCCATTACAGCATTCAAACTGCAAACAAAACTTTAACTTATGAGAATATCACTGCAAATTTGCATTTACAAATTATATCCTACTGTGTCATGCCTGCAGCTACGGCTAAGCCTGTGGCTTGATTGTTTTCAATTGAATGCCAGAAGGCAGCAGAAGTATTTTTCCTTCGTGAATCTGAAGCTCACAGCCGAAACTTTCTGGCCATAACCCAGAATTACCCCGCCCTTCTCTTCTGGGTAGATAAACACTTGTGCTTGTATGTGCACACATAGGTGTGTAGATACACTCCCACAAATATGAATATGCACACAGATGTCTGGAGACGGACACATAAAACAAACAAGAAACTGGAGGAAAAGAAACTGGAGGCTATAATCTTGGGTTAAAGCCAGCATTAACACTTAAAATATTCAGCTCCAAGCATAAACAGTATTTCAAACAGAGTTGTGTTACTATCACACCGGATGGGGTGTCATAAAAAAACAACTCCAGGATTTATCATAAACTTCCTGGAAAAGAATGAGCAAATTTTTTCAAGTTTGCTGTACAAGAATAATTAACTACATATGCGTGTCTAGACAGATAGATACACACACATATATACGTGCATAAAATGTCATAAATTTAAGACTGATACAAGTAGGCAAAACACTGTTGCAACTCTTCCAGGGACCTGCATTGTCTATAAGAGCAGGACTGTATTAGTAGCTATGCTAACAAACAAAAATTATTTGTGTATGTTTTGATTTTTAAGTTCGGCTATATCTAAGTAGGATTTATTGGTCAAATTATACACCTATCAGGAAAACAATATAAAACATTAAGCCACACAGTTTGTTTCCCTTCTGCATAAATGTCATATATTCACTCCCTTCTGTGGCTTTAGGAATAAGATAACAGAGGAGGGTGGTCCTTTTGAAAAAGTTTGAACACGTACATTTTTCTGTCGTCATTTATTGGCTTCTGGGAGAAAGACACCTTTCCCACCCAGGGCAACGCTTCTGGGACAAGTGGCAACATGCCATTTTCCCTGCTAGATTTACTCTGGCCTTGCCTTTGAGAGCACATTTCACCACTTCATGCAGCTGTGTCAGACGAGATACCACATGGCTGAGCGCTGTGCAAATTGCCTCTCACAGCAGCCGATGTGCCATGCTCAAACATCACCTCCCTAACCTCCCATTGTTCCTTGTTTCTTTTCATTAAGTCTATTCAGCAATTGTCTCTAAAAGCTGTGCCTTGGCTGTCTCTGTCAGCAGACTTCTTCCAGCCCCTTTCAACAAGCACAAGACATTACTCACCTATCTGTGCTGCACAGCTGAGACAGAAAACCCATCAGTCAAGTGAGAAGACTGCAGCATACTCCTATGCCATTATTTTGCTCTCCCTTAGCTACTCCATGTTTGGCATTCCAGGGAAAGATTTATTTCCAAATTAATTACAAGTACCCAACAAGTCTTTATTCTGAAACCCTCACCAGCTATAACAGTTCCTCCAGACTCAGAGATAGATGGAGTCATTTGCCCCCATCTGTAGATAAAACTGTACAAACATAAAACTCTTCTCTCTATACCACCTTTTTCCTCTTGCCTCCTGGATCAACTGAAGAGTCTACAGGAGCTGTGCAAACACGCTACACTATTGATTTTCCTGCTCTTTTTACAAAGACAGACAGATCCTTGTATTTTGAGCCACATCTCTCTCATTGTTTGAGTGTTGGCTAAATAGGGCATATTAGTCTTAATAAGTTATATTAAAAAATACTGTAATTTCCAACCCAAACTATTTTTACTCAGTTTTGGATACCCCAATGCCTTTTCTCCTCACACTTGAACTTTCTTGCTCAGAGAGCTCTGCCTCTATACTTGACAATTACAGGATTCATCAACTCTCACCCTCTCAGTTCAGGTATGTGACCGTGCAGCACCTGAAATTATTCTGTGAGATATAAACACACAAAACTTCACTTGGTTTCAAAAGCCAAAAAAGCCTATTTTTTCTCCATCTGCCCATCTAGTTATACAATGAGGAGGACCTTTTTTTCTTGACTTCAGTAAACAGAAATTTATAACCATTGTAATTCTCAATTCTCACTTAGCGTAACTACAAATACATAGTCTTATTTGTGTAAAAGCTATGCATATGTGCATACATACCCCTCCAAATACCCTCTGCCACAGAGAAGAGCTGCCATACAAGCCAAGCGCCATAAATTCATCTGAAAAAATATATGTTCTTGAAAAAAAAAAAAACAACCAAACTAAAATTAAAACCAAACAAACACAACAAAAATCAATCAAAACAACTGTCTGCCATTCTTACACTGTTCTTATTTGAAATTCCATTACTACAACCCATTCTGGATGAAGAACAACCAAAAAAAAACATAAACCCAGGATGGATTTTAAACAGCTTTATCATGGAATCTAAAAACAACTAGAATATTGTACAGTTTTCCCAGGCTTCACAATGGCCTGGGTCCTTCTCTGTGACTACCAAGCATAATTAATTTACGAAACTTGTACTTTGTCATTCGTTTAATAACTTCTGATTAATTGCTCAATATATTGATTGCTTCTCAAGCCCTACAGTTCAGTTACACGCCTGGGCAGCTTGGGAAACCAGTATATACATTCCTAAGCTTTACTATTCCATTCTATTGCCAGGGAAGGTTCAAAACCTGTCTCAAAAAAAATATTATGGTAATAACCGAAATAAACTGAGATGTCTTGTTCTTATCACTGTTTGAACTACCACCACAAAAATGAGGAGCCTTGGAAAGAAAGATGTTAGAAACATCTGTCTGATGCGAAAATCAAAGTTCCTTCAATTTTTCAAGTACAGTGACAGCAACTCAAAATGGTTGTAAATTTCTGGTACAATATTTTTTAAATAAATAAGATTTAAAATGTATAACTAATTTGGCTCATACAAATCCCCCTCTGGAATTTACATATGTAAATGTTTGAACAATTATCCTTTATCTGAGTAATTATGCCACCCTTAGTTACATAATATAGAATAACGTACAGTATGGATAAGAAAGAAACAATGATAAACTACTGATCAATCTTGACAACAAGTAACCTAATGACAAGCATGAATACAAGTAGAAACTCAGAACATAGCATCACCACTCCTTCTATCTGGATGTATCAAAGGCACACAGTTAATACTACGTAATATTTTCAGAGCAAGGCAAGTCCTTCAGCTTTTCCCCAACCTGCACTCTCTGACAGAGCTGACGACGTTTTGCCACCACTAAAATGTTTCCAGAATCCCCACTGTGGAAATACACCTTCCCTCTCTCTCCCACTCAGGTCTATGACTCTGGAGTTCTCCATCCCGCATACACCTCCAAGCTGAGGAGACAGACTCACAGGAGCTGCCTTTGGTGCAGAAAGAGCAATAACTGACATTTTCACCCTGTTTGTTCAATAGAGAGGTGACAGTGGGGCTGGCTAAGAGAGAGCAGAGGGAATGTCCTTCCACACCAGTGTTATGCCCTGTGTGAGGTTTCAGAGAAAACGCTGGAGCACTATCCACCACAACTCAAACAGCTCCTGGCTAATTTGTTCCCTGCAACTATAAAACCCTGTATGCAGCCTCACTGAGCATATCATTTCCAGTTTGCTCCTCAAAGGGCAGTTTTACAGCCTTTTCTGAAACCCCTGCACTGAGGATGCTTTTCAGGGTCTTTTATGCTACTTCAGTTCTCACTATTCAGTATAAAGGGAGGTGGATCCTGGATAAATTACTCCCCTCAGCTTTCTTTAGAGATTAGTGCTTTGATCAGAAAACCACTGAAATTAGTCAGACTCTCTTCAGTTGTTTTCAATAAGTGTTGGTCCAGGATTAGAAGAAAGAAGGCGAAATAAACACCAGTTATCTGTTTTCATTAAAACATTTTCACTAGACCTTATCATTTTTTCCTCTGGGAGAAAAGTACCGCAACAGCTTTAATGAATATCTTGGCAGAATAAATAATAATTTACATAAGAGGACAAATTAATATCTAAATAACAAACTGTTCATGCTCTGGAGTCATCTCTTCAAAACTGAGCCCCTATACGCGTAATGTACCGCTGCTGAGTGGATGACTTTGAATAACCACAAATGACC
Organism: Columba livia; assembly: GCF_036013475.1. Lineage (NCBI taxonomy): Eukaryota > Metazoa > Chordata > Aves > Columbiformes > Columbidae > Columba > Columba livia. The sequence goes on along the minus strand of NC_088607.1, from coordinate 30,371,816 downwards.
TGAAATAACAGCAAAGTAACACAGAAAACTGCATTTTTACCATCGTGTCATTGTCTCCCATAGGGACTAGAATCCATTGTTCCACACTCTAAAATGTTGCTCATGTAGATAATAATTTTATCTTGTCTAACTTTAAAGTTCACATTCATAGGCTTTTTTGATTAATGAAATGGCTTTGACAGCCAGAAGCTTCTTCCTGATATTAGAAAAAAAGTGGGTGAGTGCCAATTTATGGTTATTCAAACTAGTAATCTCCTGTGCCTCTGACTGCTATTATTCCTTTGCCTGTGACCTAACCATTTAATGAAGTGAAATTAATTTACAGTAATAGGAAATTCTCAGAACTACATGAAAGCACAAGCTTTAATACAGGAAGAACAAATGGCCTTTTCATGCAAGGCTGACCACAAGCATTGTAAAGAAATTTGAAAGGACTTTATACCTTTTTAAGGAGGTATGGTATTAGCTGAAACAATATACTGCAGTAAATACGATAAATCATCAAAGACCTCTTCAAAACAGAAATCACCAACACAATTTTCTCCTTTTGTCCCAGTAGAATTTTCTCATTTGCATTTAAATATATGACACACATATATTTTGTAAAGGTAAAACCAAGATCTCATCATCCTTCAAATCTCTTCTAAAACTTCTCTCACGATACCCATGACAAACTGCCAAAGAAAAACAGTAACAGGGAGGTTGACATTTATTTTGCTTGCTTGACTTTGCAAATGTGTGTATCATTGTGCACTAGAATTGAAATAAATATGGTTTTATCCTAAGTAGCAAAGCACAGTTCACATTTTTCTCCAAATATATTGTTAATCTACAAAATTCTATAAACAGTTGAAAGTGTAATGCAAATCCTCCACATTCTTCTATTTCCTTTCATATAGGAAAAACATCTCTTTCCTAAATTTTGCTTTAGCATCAGTTCCCCACCTCTGCCCTAAAAAAAAACAAGAGGGAAAGGAAGTATAGAAGAAGCAGCTTGCGAGAGCGACAACAGCTGAGATTGGTTTTCTTCCAAAATAAAATCCTTTGTTTGAAAAATTAAACATGTCTAATTATTTCCTAACTAGTTGTAATACTTGTTTTGTTCTCCCTCATACATTCTATGTTTTTACACTAATTTTCAAGCATTCTTTGATTTCTCAGGAAAGGAATGGTTTTCAATGCAGCCATTAAACCTATTAACACTGTAATTCTTCAATATGTCTGGGTGCCATAGAAGGTCAAAAGCCACCACACAAGTATTCATGTATTCACATACTCTCGTTGTGTCTATATGGTGGTGATATTCAAGCAACAAACTGAGAATATCCTTATATTACGGATATATAAGGATATATCATATTAAGATATTCTGAGTTTTCTGGCACATTGTCACACACTGTAGCTCTTCCTCTTTCTGTTTTGCTTTCCCCTCCTCCCAGACAGTGCTTGGGAGAACAGGATAAATCGTTTTCCTTCAAAAAACCTACAGTGGTGAGAAGAGGTTGTGGCGACGCTTCTGCTTCAAGTAGAGCCTTTCCTGTTTTGCCCAGAGTTTTAGGTTATCTCCAACTAAGGTCAACCTTGCCTTTACAGTTACTAAAGCTAGAATCTAATTTGTTTTCCATTCTTAGCCAAAATATTTTTTTTTTTTTCCTAAGAGATTGTTAATAGTTCATTGAATTTTCTCACAAAAACCAGGTTTACTTCTACTTCTACTACTACTACTACTACTTCTGCTACTACTCAAGGTATTGTTGTGTTAACAGATGTAACAGCTCTGAGCAAACACTGTTTCTTCTGTATTCCTCCTTACTTGCATACTTCTTCTAAGGAATATATACCATCTATATCAATAAAACAATCTGTTGCTTTTGTCACAGAACATGTCTATTTAATACATATGCAAATTACACAGGACAACTGATATGGCAGTAATGCGATCTAATAGCCCTTTGCAAACACAATGCGAACTCACTTGAACTTCTTTCAGGTCCTTAAGCAAAGATACCAAATGATTCATATCTAAGGATAATTCACATAATTCTCCCCCCTTCCCCTGTATTCATTTGCTTGCTCGAATAAACTGAAAATCTCCTCAGTCTATTTGATATTACAAATTCATCCTTCCAAAAACTTGTTTTCAATACTATTTCATTTCTTTTCCAGCTGTTCATCTAAATCTTCTGTAACTCAAATAGAGTATATACACATAACCCCACTAAAGCTGAACAGGATGCTTTGGTTTAGCAATGTGTTCAAAGTAATCTTTCTTAAGGAATTATAATGGATAAAAATGAAGAATCTGCATCTAGTAGATGACAGCAGCTCAGAAAATATACACAAGAAAAAATATTTCAGTATTATGAATAAATAACAAAAGACAGAACATAATGTTAAAGAAGCTAACTGATGGGTAGTTCAAACCAGCAATTTTAATTTTTAACAAATCCCCAAAAGCCTAGGAAAATCCAAAGATTAATAGGTCTAAAACATAAAAAGATTAAGGGGTTATGTATGGGTCCTGATGTTCATCTCAAGATATAATTTATCCATGACTGGTCAACCAATAACTAGATATTTAAGAATATCTATACTGCAGGGTGGGAGGCGGGAGGTCATTTGTGGGTGGTCTTTTGTTCATTTGTTTGTTTGGTATTCGTTAGTTTTTGTTTGTTTGTTTGTTTTAACAAGCTTACTGATAAGATTCAGAAAGAGAAATTACTGATACAAATTCTCCAAGTAATTCAACTTAGTACTATACAATGTTTGAAGTTTTAATAGAGATTTAATATGGATTTAAGAGAACAAACAGTGGATGGATTACTGAATGATTAACTTCCCTTGCCCTATTGTTATGCCAATCCTGATAAGAAGTAGTATGGAATGAGTTAGACAGCCTGCAGTAACCAAAAGGGCCAGATTAGCTTTTGGTACCTTTGAGTATTATATGTTGTGAAATTATTAAAGCATTGAGGCAAACTCAGAGGTAGTTAGAAATACTTCAATCCACACAACCCTTAGCATTTGCCTGTCCAGCATAAGGGTGTTATTGGATTCACACCTGTTGCAGCATACTATTTAAGCTGCATTTTCTAAAATAGTTCTTGACATTTGTACTTAGAAAAAACAAGGGTTTTGCTTACCAAAATAATCCATGTCCCTGAAACCCTAAGTGACACATGAAGGATGCAATTTACAGGGAGGGAATTCAGTTGGACTATTACACTTTTGAGAAAAGGCAAATGTGCACATTCAAAAACATGTTTAAAAATACAGATCATAAACTGAAGCTCCACTCCAAAGCACAGTGTAGTCATCAGAAAAAAAAAAATCTAACTAGTAATCTTTGATTTGCCTTCTACACACAGTGTGTCAGAATTCATCTCTCTTATTAAAACAAAAAAAAACATCAGGACTATAAAGTCAGTAATTTGAAGTATTTTTACTGGGAATGTTTGCCTATTTAAGCAAAATATATCCTTATAAAAATTATCAGCTGCTTTGAGATAGATACATACTATTTTAAACTCCTTGACCTTCCAAAGTTTCATTTTTTAACCTTGAGCAGATGATTCAATAACCGAATACTTGGTTGCCCAGAATAAAAGAGGATATTAATGCTTCCTTAGACCATAAAGCTGTTGTGTGTGTAAAATTTATTAATATTTCTAAGGCTCAGAAACTACCAGGACAAAACCCAGAAAAATACACAAGATACAGATGCATTTTCAGGTGTACAAACTTCTCATCTTAAATGTAAATAGAGAAACCTTAAATCAAACTTATAATTAAAAAAAAAGATCTTTGGCTTTAGCAGCTGGAGCAGTCTGTCTGTCTGTGTGTATAAAAGTTAAAAATACATATCTCTTGGTATGACTTGCCTTATAAATTCTCCATATAATTCTACCTCAGCATAACGTGAGCATCATAAAGGACTAACAAAAACTGATCACTTATAGCATCTGAAGGTTGGTCAAAAGAACCAATGACCTTTCTGAGCAGCATGCTCACTACAACACAAAGCAAGACTGGACTGAAGAAGGCCCTGAATCATGAGACTGTGTGAAGCTCAACTACTTGTGGACACAGATCATCTGCAGGCAGTTGCATATGATATCTCATGGGTAAAGTGTAATGCATTTAGAAGTCTATTTACAATTTTGGGGGGTTACCCATTTAAATTTTCATGCAAAATTCCGGAGGCACTTACTGAACACCAGTGAGTCTGGATCTTGGTAAAACTCTGAGATTATGATTTAATTATACAGGAAAGCCAATGCTAATTTCAGATCCTCCACAAGGAAAAAGAGTGTCAGGGTATAAACTTGTAAGTGGGAAGCAAAGTTCTGCCTCTGAAGCCTACAACCTTGGATATAGAGGCTGTGTGTAATGCTGCCTAAACTAGCCAAGACCACCTAGACACAAGTTAAGGATGAAAAACGTCAAAGTACTGGTAGAATTGGTATAAAACATCAACTCCTCACAAAAAAAAAAAGTGTCAGAATTTGTCTCCAATTTACAGTGAGAGGAAATGATTTTTTTCTTACTTATTTTCATGAGGTATGTATCACCAGCACCTCAGAATAATCAACAGAAAAATAACTCCATTTTTCACCATCTCTCTGAGAACTACCAGCTTTGATGAGAAAGAGGTAGTTACTCTAGCCTTCTTGGATCAGAATTTGTATTTATCATTAACAAATAAATCCTCTGGCAGGATGTTTGGCAGAAAATCCTTCTAAGAAATTCATGTGTCTCAGATAATACAATTTTCCTTTGGATAAAAAAAAAAGGAAGAATAAATTAAATTAATATGCTTTATGCCTTCAATATTTTGACAAAATGTGACTTCATTTCACTTGTGAAAATAGGCTCAGGAAAATAGCATGATAAAATTCCTATAATGGAATGGACCTCCCCACATCTGACTCTGGATCAAACCCAGTCTGGGTCAATACTGATCATTTATCAGACATCTAGGAACTATCAGATTTTAGCTGTCTGAAATTATATCAAGTCAGTTCCTGAGGATAAATGGCTACGTTTTAATATATTTATAAGGCCTATGCAAGAAAAAGATAAGTAGAGTCTGGCTATGAAGGCTTCTTGACAGGACTAGATAGGACCTGTGGATTATTTGTTTTACAGACAAAAATAAAATCCTCTCTATAAGAATCTTTGTACAGCATATTTGTGAACCTCCAGCACCATATCTCTGTGCTCTGGTACTTGATCATTTCAGTTCAGAAATACAGCTGGGACTAAGATCATTGATTTCAAAAAGCACAATGTAAATTACTTCAAACACTATCTTTCCCAGTTATTCCACTCTGTCCAGTTAATGATAAGCAAAAGTCAGTGTTCAAAACTGAATAACCTTCTAGTTCCATTTGCCATAGCATTGCTGGATGCACTCCCTCGAAGAAGAAGAAACCTAGATTATAAGCTTATAGAAAGCCACAGTACTATAGATTTTCCTTGTTTATTATAGCTCTGTGATGCTCAAACCAAGACTAGCAAGTCAGGAAACCATGAGTAGTCCAACAACTATAATAACCAATAGAGCAGGGAGTTCAGCTCCTCAGCCACCTCCATGAGCACTGGTGAGGAAAGTGGCAGATTGCCCGCAGCAGCAAAGCAGCAGTGAAGTCAAAGGCTGCTTTGCTGATGTCAAATCCACATTTCATGGTCACTGTGTTCATAGAGGAGCAACAGGGGGACTTGGAGGGAATATGCTGCTCTCAGAAACAGCAGCTGACAATCTCCCTTCAAGATTTTCTGATGACAGTAGAAGCAATAATCAGAGTTCTCCAGAATTCTTTCTGTTATGGCGCTTTTTCATTCTTCTGGTTTTAATGACAGGACGTCTGGCTCCACATTCCAGCCCCTTGGTTACAGACCCAGTAAAGACCGAGGGAGCAATGTTAACAGAAGAGAAGCAGAAGCCAAACACCAGGGACTTTCTAGAGGGACTTGTAATAAAAGGGCCAAATGGTCTCTTTAAAATTAATAACAAAATGTGAAGACTTTTTAGAACAGATATTTGTGTACTTCCACAACTCACAGTAGAAAAATTTGTGAGTATCTTCAAATACTGAGAGTTGGTTCACTTCAACAAGTGAAGATTAAAAAACAACAACAACACACCACACACACCCCCCACAAAAAAGAACAGCTGTCCACTCTGCAATTTCACAAAGTGGACAGCTTTTCATTACACAATGTTTCCATGGGTGTGAATCACACTATCAAGAAACAACTGCGGTATGAGTCATACAATAGAAATCTTGGTGTAAGTCATTTCTCGTGACTGTCTGCACTACAAAGCATACAGGAGAAGTGCATCCCTGGCTGCCCGGACCACACCAGAACTGCTAGCCATGCCCTTGATCCAGCAAAGCTCTTAATTAATCATAATTAATTCTGAGTTAGTTATCTCTCAGTCTTCTTTCTGAAAATATCCCTCTGTTTTCAGCTGAATACGTGCTTAGGTACTTTCCTGAACTAGAATCCATATTTTGGTTGAAATTCCTGATTTTACTATTTATGCGTTACTACAGCAGATTACAAATATACAAACACAAATGCAAAATTATATATAACCTTAAAACATGAATTATAAACATTTTAAAATATAAATTGCTTATTAAGTGCTGCCTTTAATTTAAAAGTGCCATATTGTATAATTCAAAGGCTTTATACTTGCTGACTTAAAATACATCCACTTAAGAATATAAAATTAAACAGCTATAAAAAATGCAACGGTCTAGAGGAAGCAAAATAAATATTGTTGTAAATAAAGCAAAATACATATTAATCAAAACTAAGAACAAAGATGTTAGTGTTACAAAAAAAGCTCCAACATTAAAATTCCACTAAAGGGGGCAACACAAGAAGTAGTATGAAGGAAACTGTGAAACTTTATTTCTTTTTTGTCCTTCAACACGTCCTTCCCTTCCAACTTTATAACCTTCCTGCAGTTTCCCTCATTTCCTTGACCATCCCTGCAAAGGGAGAAAGATTTCAAAATAGATGCTTCCAAAAGTCTTTTTGGATAAGAGTGGTATTTTTTTATCATATTACATGACAAATACAAGTGAATCATATACATAGGTAATGGTGTTATTAACATTTAAAGTATACCTGGTAATAAAATGCCATGTAAGCCTCAAAGGAAAATATCATCTTGCAAAACTGGATTAAAGATGCAGTACGACAGCACATTTTCTCTCATACCATTAACCAGTTTGTTTACAGAATCTCTTTTTTTTCTTTTATGAGGACTTCATAGCCTATATTCCACAACAATTCCACAACTTCATAGCCTATATTCCATGACATGTGACATGCCTTTAATACTATCCTTTTTTCTTTTTTATATAATATGTCCATAAAATAAAAATTATATAGGTTAATACATAAGTTGAATGTATTGAAACTTCTACTCCAGGACACTGTTATATAGGTAATTTTAACAAGTAATAAATCTCTGTCCCAGTTTCAGCTGGGATAGATATTACTTTCCTCCTATTAGCTGGTGCAGCGCTGTCTTCTGAATTTAGTATGAGTAGAATGTTGATAACACACTGATGGTTTGGTTGTTGCCAGACAACATTTATACCAAGTCAAGAAGGCTGGAGATACACAAGAACCTGGGAGGGAACACAGCTGGGACAGCTGATCCCAACTGACCAAAGGGATATTCCACACCATATGACATCATGTTCTGTATAAATTTTGGGGGGAAAAGAAAGGGGAGGATATTTTAAGTGGTGGCATTTGTCTTCCCAAGTAACTGTTATGTGTGATGGAGCCCGGCTTTCCTGGAGATGGCTGAACACCTGCCTGCCCATGGGAAGTGGTGAATGAATCCCTTGTTTTGCTTTGCTCATGTGCATGGCTTTTGCTTTAAATACTAAACTATCTTTATCCCAACCCATGAGTTTTCTCATTTTTACTCTTCTGATTCTCTCCCCTATCCCACCAGGGGGAGTGAACAATTTGCTGGGTTGCTGACTGGGGTTAAACCACAATTGTATCTTATATGAAAACACAGGAGCTGTTTTTCAGGGTTCATTTTTGTTTGTTTGTTTGTTTCTTCTGTGTAGTTGTTGTTGTTTGTTTGTTTTCTTTTTCACTGGTTTGGTTTTGGTTTGCTTGGGTTGAGTTTTTTGTTTTGTTTTTCCAAAACTGTTTTCTACTTAATGAATAAATGTAAAAGAAAAAAGCTAGCTGATTTCTTCCTAGTATAATTTAATAGTAGAATTCTTCCTTCATACAAGTTAAAGAACACCAAAACAATTTTGCTGCGAAAGGCAGAAGTGGGTTGTGATATATACGATTAGGAACATAAAATATTTTCCTTATGCACCACACTGAAATGCCTTGTGCTTTCATAAAAATGCACTTTTGGGGATTGATGTAAAATCAGTTATTTATACATAAACTTAGATGCCTTACATACCTACTTGCAAGGCAAATTATATGCTCATATAATTTCCTGTATTTAAACATTTTCGGTTAGAGCTCAATTAATAACAGCATTTTTGGTTTGGCAGATGAGTTTAAAAAAATGCATAAAATACTTTTTCAACAGAATTGAAACTGTCCTTAAAAATAGGTTTTTCTGACAAAAAATTAAAAAATAATGAGAAATTTGATTTTAGGTCAACTGACAAAAGTCATTCAAACCAAAACTTCGTGTTCCAAAATGTAGCTTCTTTTCTTCTTTTAACAAAATGTTCTTTTGAAACAAGAAGTCAAAACAGCACATTTAGACAACGTCAAAACATTTTCTTTTCTAGGAAATACCGTGATTTATTCTGAAATGACCAATAACACTTGTGTTATATGCAGAGGTGTAGACTGGAAAATGGGTAGAGGTAGGGCTACAGTACAGTTCTGGCCTTGACTTACCTCCAACTGACACATACATTCAAATCCCTATAAAGGTCCACCAAGCAGGTTATGACAGGTCTTTGGAAAGTGAGATAATGCCCTTCTATTACTTTCCCACTTCTTCTTTGTGCTGAGCTTAGCCACAGCATAATATTGGAGTAATAAGTGCATTAGGAAAGAGGGGAGACATCATAATAATTATGTTTCATATTTCTCCATTGTAATGCACTGGAGAAGCTTCCTGCAACTTCTAAGAGGTTTTTGTTGAAATTCTGTCAGTGAACTGAAGGGATTTTGGGCACAACCTTTTAGCCCCAGAAGAAATACAAGTTACATGTCTTTAGCCACGGCCAAGAACCCTCATAGAAATGTCGTTTTGTAGGGCACTGATCAAAATACTATTATACTAAAAAGTAACATTCACAGCAGAGTGGATATTTCATGACATACTGTGAGAAGAGCACTTGAAAAATACCTTGTATTGGGTTACACATACAGCATTCAGCCACTTAAACTTTGGGGTGGGTGGTAATTGATAGAAATCTTCTACAGCAAAACTTTTGGACTTAAATTTCATAACCATATCAACTCTCATTCAAGAGTCTGAGAACTAAAAATGTGATAACTGAAGACATAAGAACCAGATGTCAAGACCTGGCCAGGTCACAACAGGATAATGAGGGAGAGTAAATCCTTCATATAAAACTTGAACTGCATCAGGATTTCACCCCTGTATCTTTGTTCTTTTTGCACTGGTATTCCGGTCACCCACTTTGGCACATATTACTGTTAATTTTCTTTCTGAAAAACATTCTGCTAAAGACTTCAAAAAAGTTAAGCCAAAATTTAGCTATTTAAAATGTGCTCGTATTTATCTACCCCTTGTTGTTTATGTGTTTGTTTATTTAGCATCTCTTGCCAGATTTGAATTTCCAGTGCTGATACCTCAATTAGGCTGCAAGAACTACAGGGAGAAAAAACAAAATGCAACATAAAACAAGCAAATAAACAAATCCCAAAAAACACAACCCTTTTTTTGACCCCTATTTATGACTCAAAACTGTCACAATATATCATTGAAGAGTCCAGAGAGAAGAAAGAATAGGTTTCACTTATGCTGACTCTGTAGTAAAAGCCAAGGATTCTTTTGGGGAAAGCTTACCAGAACATTCTCCTTACTATTGCTATAGATCTTCACTTGTATACAACTCCTTAATGAAAGTATGGTATAATATAATGCAGGATTTTTAAACTCCACATAAGATGTTCTCACCTGCTGGGTTTCATTTAGGAACCTTAGAATAACTGATAATAAGTAACAGCAAGTAAATATTTGCTCTTTGACAGTTTTGCCTCCTATTCCACTATCACTCAGCAAAGCCTTTAATAAATTTCAGTGATCAAATTTCACTATCCAATACCACCTTTAAGAACATCCACACTACAAAAATGACCAGATCTCTTCCTTTATTTCTCAAATGTGGCTTTAAACTGCTGTCAAACATTTTCCTTCCTATACATTCTGCCTCATGCAGAAGAAATAAACCCAAACCTTTTAACGTATACACCTTTTAAAGAGAAATATCACATTTTGTCTAGCAATAAACAGAAATCTCTGTTTGTCAGAGACAGAAAGAAGGGGTTTGCGGTATCTGTTAACATATAGAGATTTGAAATTAACATTTAACACTTTTATTGCACCTGAAATATGAGACTCAAAAAAATTTACAAAACTTCATGACTAAAGCTGAAGCCATGGCTTTTTAATGTATACTAAAAAGAAAATATTTACTTTGATATAATTTTTTCCACCAGGTGATGGATTTCTAACATCATTCCTATAACAGAGGAAACTCAAATTTAGCCGCATCGGGAGTTTTCCTTTCCTGCCCAGGCTTTACTTATCTCAGAACAATCAGAGCTACATTTCATGTCTATGTGGACTAAAAGCAGCCATATCACATAAAATTGACTAATAGTATTTAGGAGATTCTAAATGTATTTCAAATTTCTTTGCTCAAAAGATATAATAGCCAATACGACAGCTGTCAAAAGTAAAAGAATACAAGTAGAAGAAAAAGCATAAGGATATAATAAAAGGGCAAGGCAAAGATTTTTTTCCACTCTTGGGTCTTAGGATACTCTCTTATAAGCATCAGCTATACTTAAAAAGCATAGGGTCATGCAGGGCACCACCAACAGAAAAAGGAGATACGTTCTTTAATTCAAAGCTGAGCTTTATTACGCTGGAAGTTGAAAAATCACTGGTTTTACTGCTGAAGGTTTTCAAGATCTGTACCGAATTCTTGCAAGCAAAGCTTCACACTGATATATAACTGCCAGCAAAATTTTACTACTCGTATTTTCCACCAAATGTTCAAAAAGTTATATTTATCTAAAACTATCCTTCACACAGTCCAGTGATATGTCTTAATGCTTTACTACTGTACTGCAGCAAATATAAAATCATTAAAAGGATTCAGCGTTATTCATTGAGTAATTTTTAAGAGGGTATGTTATGGGAGGTTTTTTTACTGTGCATCACATGCATCAAACTGCATAGACTTGAATTTGTAGTTTTCTTTTCATTCTGCTTAACCACCAGATCAGAAAATGACAAAATACATTTTTTAACTAGAAAACAACTGTGTAGTTACATACATTTTATATATACTCAATCTGTTTATAAAATACATATTTCAGGCATTACTTTTAAATCACAAAGAACTAGCTATTCCTCAAATGTATACAACCAAAGAAATGAATAATAATTTCTTTACCAGAGGGCTACTGGAAGATTTAAAAAAAAAAAAAAAAAGACAGAGAAATTTACAGACAGCTTTTTTTGCGACTGTACTGTATTCCTACACCTTCATCGCCCCAATTACCTCCACTGATATTAAGTATATCCTAGAGTCTTGATTAAGTTACTTACACTTTCAACTTCCCCCATTTCTTAAGGTTCGTAAAAGTATGATTTTTTTTCTAAAAAGTTAACAACTAAATTTAAGTAAGAGGCTTTATTTTGCACATGTTAAAACAACTTGATTATTTTTCCAGCATGACATTCTTCAAAAAGAGACCCTGACAAAGAGTTTCAGCTTTAATTTAATGACACAGCTTGATGAAAAAGTTGCCATCAGAATATTGTCCTCCATCTCTTGTGTTGAACAAAGTGCTGCTAATTCCCAGTAGGTTGCTCTTGACTTATTTTTTTTTTAATGCCTGAAATCTTTGAGATTCAAAGCTTTGAGATGTTTTGCTGAAAACCTCTGTGTAAATGCCAAGTACATTATTTTGCACACAGTATGAGATGAAGCACTTTTCTTAGCAGACACAAGCAAATCCAGGCACATGAATGCAGATCAGTGAACCCCCTCTCCCCTAAAACACATGTATAAATGCACTAAGAGATTCATAGAGACCTGTAAGGCCCTATTTTTGATAAGAATAAATAGGCAATCAAATTGTCTAAATTTCCTCCAAACCGTATGAAAAGCACCTTATGTGAGTTCTGAGTAGCCAGAAGCCATTTCTCATGAAGGGGACACATAACAACAGCCTTTTGTAAGAAATATTCTTAAGTACCAGAATTAGTTTCATACCACTTTTCCAGGAGATTACTTTTAACTCCAGACAAATATCTGTACAGGTCACAGCCCGAATTAGATAACTCTTCAAGAACAAACACAGTCACTCTTAGAAGGGCAAGAGTAATTTCATTGTGCTGGTCCTCTCATCCAAATGGATGTAACTCAACTGAACTAGACAGTGAGGGTGTGACTTACACGGATCACAAATGCGATAACTACAGAGTCTCACAAGAACAGAACAAATCACAAAAATAAAGAATATATTTTTTTCCAATCTGGAGAGATTACAGGACTGCATTATCAATAGTGATACAGCTACTGCTGAAGAAGCATTTCCTCTCCTGTGAGAAGAGATTTGGTTTCTTGCTCATCGCTGTGAGAAACCATCACATCACCAAACAGAAAGGAAGTATCATCTCCTGAGCTCAGCCTAACAACAGATCCAGCTCACAGTAAGGGAATTTTGATTTCTCTGATCAGAAAAAGAGGAAAAAATAAGGGTTTTTTTGGAAGTGTTTTACCTGCACATCACCTATGTGAGTGCATGAAGTCTGGAATGTTTCTAGGTACACACAACTTTCTGGACTGCAAAGAGAGCTACGCAAGAAAAAACATGCATCTGAGAAAAATGATACTTTTACACTTAACTCTAAAGAACAGCATTTGAAATGGAGGTGCTAAGAAAGCCACACTGTCAGAGCAGCATCATGCAATGACCTGGTGTGAATTGTATCTCTGGAGAATAAAAATCAACACAATACCACTTACTAATTCTTTCCACACTTCACTCCCCATACTAATTTGAGATTCTTTCATGATTAAAAGCCTCAGATTAATTTCAGCATAGTGAGACATTTGTCCAGATTGAACACCATCATGTAACAGACACAAACAACAAGCATAAGCATAAGCCTAGCAAATTAAAAACACAGTGAGAAATACAAAAAAGGCACTGCAGGGATCTAGCAGTTCTAACAGTAAATTGAAGCAGCAGCTAGTTCCTACTAGAATGGGAATCATTCTTCTGTTAATATTACACCTACAGATGAAAAGAGAGATTATTAAAAACCTGCCTGGCTGATGCTCCTGTTAGCACAACATCTGAAACATGGACAAACATGTCAGCTGTACCACATACCATACATCACCCCAGCTACCACTGGAAAACATCCTAATACAGTTAAAACACATTCGGAAAAGAAAACAGCTACAAATAGGCTGCAAATGTGTCCTTGATAAATGGAAATATAATGGACCTATATTGTGCAGGAGGCGTAGACTACTTTGATTTTTGAGTTTATTAAAGTGAAATAGGACAGTCATTCACTCAAATTCTGTAAAGTGTGTCTAGTCTAGTGTAGAGCACAATCTTATAAATGTTTCTAAGTGCTTTTGCAAAGTAAATGTTAAATAACATCTACTTTACTTTGGAGACTTATGACTCACACTCCACCTCCAACAATACTTGGTTTCCATTATAATTAGGAAATATTATTTGTTTTCATGGTAGAGTCTAGAGACCCTATTCCTTGGCACAGGGCACCACAGGAATAATAGGTGACCTTTTTAGTGTAAGCTCACTGAAAGTACTCTAAAAATAGAAATAGCAATTTCTCTCTCTACCACTTCTCAGATGGAACGTAAGTAGCATGATAAGTGTCTCTGAATGTATTAATGATTTTATAAATGTATTCAGTTTTGAAGATGCTGAGCACCTCAGTGCAGGAAGAACTCCATAGCATATGGCAGTCCTGTGAAAATCCTGTTTATAGTGACCACAAACCTCCTTGTGCTGGGAAGAAATGCTGGTCTGGGATTGAAAAGGCAGCCCAAATCCATAAACTACAGATGTGCTCTACGTGATTCATTTCACCTGAGTCATTTGCTGCCTCTGTCTCCTATGTCCTCATTGAAGAGGCAGGAATCTGTCAGGCAGAGAAGTTAAGGACATTAAAAAGTTGTGAGGAACTTATACCCTATGGCAACAGGGGGTGCACAGAACTGTTTTAATGGACAGATACTTTAAGCAGAGAATATAGAATTCTTCGGCAGTAATACATTATAGGCTACTTCTTGCTAAGCCTCTTCCACTGTGCAAAATCTCCTCTTTTAAAGGCATAAATAATACTTTTCCCGTGCTGTTTAAGTAGCTGCAACTTTTGCAAATTATCACTGCAGGACAACTTCTCAGTCACTCTGAGCAACGTGGAGTTAGTTCTCAGCAAGACAGGTGACAATCTCCAATAAGGAAGGCACTGAATGGATGGCAGCAGATCAGAGCAACGAGATAACCATACCAACAAGTGATCCTGCTTGTAACACTGTAATTAATTGTAATAGACAACCTTAATTACAGGACAGCCAACACATCAAAGAGTAAAATCTCTGACCTCAGCATTTTTTTACGTCTACTGCTTTGTAGCTTTCTGGAAAAACTTCTGAACACTTTTGGACCCTTAAAAGTAAGTTTTACAAAGGTAAAAAACAAGGAAGGGAAAACCAGAATACAATACTAAATATAATACATACAAATAATACTGCACAGCATTGCACTGGCTCAGTAAAATATTCTCATTGTTGATTTCTAATAAGCTGCAAGTTTTTATTTAAGTGAACAAGATTAACACATCCCCTATCACTATTTAGGTGACTTTTAAAACTCTTTACTATCCCCAAAGATGAAGTGGGTGCTAATGTTATATAAATGTCATTTTTATCTGGAGTCCTGACAATGAATTTCCTAAAAAAGTATGTAAAGGCATTCTGAGACTCTATATAAACCATTCTTATCCACTGACTTCATAGCCATTACGTAACAATGTGGTTTCAAATTAGCCAAGAGGATATCTATCAATCAGCAGAAACTCACAGTGTTACGTTGGCATAAGAATATCCTACCAGTGGTAACCCAGTAGAGAAGAATAAGTGTGATGGACAGAATCTAGAATTCTTGATGGACAATGCTAAAGGACAAAGATGCAGATCACAAAGGGACATAAAATTTCACACATTTTCATGTTAATCAGCCAGTAAATTTATTTTTTTCCAATTTTTTATCCTACAAAGTCACAAGAGAAAGATGACTTGAAACTTCAACAGTAAGGTAAGGTAGAAATATGCTCTCTTTGAGCTCATACAATTTCAATAAAATAATTTTCTGCTAAAATCACATACTAAACTAATAAATATAAGAATGAATGGGTTCTTTCTAATAACGCATAAACTATTTTTTGAACATTTTGTTTCCTTGTAAAGTGTGCTAATAAAAAAGAACCAAAACTCCTTGTTGTGAAGATCCCTGGAGGAAACTGAAAACTTTGTAGATGTAATGGTACAATATTTCACCTGTGCAGACATTTTACTAATCTGTCAGACATATATTTATGTTCATTTAAAATTGAATGCTTTTTTCATAAGATTTTGTCTCCTCCTGCTACTTTTCCCCTTGACAATGTTCATTTATGTTCTCACTATAATGGGATTTAGTAGCATAAGTGGGTAAATGCTCATAAAGTAAAATCCCATTTCATGGAAATTTTCCTGGTAATTCCAGGAAGAATAAGGAGAAAAACAGATAATACATTGTATGTGGCATATAAATACAACTGTGTCTGCCTGGAGTGTTTTACAATCTGAGCAGTTCTAATGTAATTCAGAGACTGAGGAACTGAGGGGACCAAGAGAATAAACGATCTATAAATTCTCATAGCCTAATGTAAAAATACTAATGAAAAAGCAAAGTTGATTCTTTCATGTCAACTGAATTTAAAAGAATAGTGACATTTAAAAGTCACACTGTGAAGAAATAAATGCCATTCTATGAACTACTGTTAGTTTACCTTGTATCTTGCTCTTGTATCTGACAAAGAAAATGAATCACATTAGGCGTGTTTATATTCTGTTTGGTTTTCTCTAATGTTGTGCTGGATTGCAAAGAATTTAAGGATATTGATTTGTTATAAAAGAAACTGTTTCAATTTAAAATTAAGCATAAATAGCACAGAATATTTCTATTCCTCTTTGGTTTTTTTCAAAAAGTTTGAGCTTTCCAAAGTACACACTATCAGCCATATGTTGACATGTTATTAGTTATTATGATTGTCTTTAGTTTTATTAGCATAAAGTATATCCAGCATATGCAGAAACACGACTGTCTGGGGAATGATGTCACATTAAACAAACTGAAGCGTACTTATGCTTTAGCACTGTAATGGTAGCAGGTCATGTCTTACCTTCATGTTATTAAATGTAATACCTTCAAGCACCTGGTGCTGTGCTTAGTTGAATAGTCTGCGTAAATGTTGCATAATCACAGTCTATAAACTTCATTTCTCTATTTTATGTCATAGACTTAAATACTAAACAAGAGACTACCACTGCAGTATCAGATGTATGCCAGCATGCTACTAATCATGGTACAAATTAGGAGTGAAAAAGTCAACTGATAAAAGATAAGATGCAATCCATAAGAGGCAGAATTAAACTACCTTTGGAAAAGCACTATGCCTTTTGGGGGTAAACAGCTAAGTTTAGGTAGAAGGCTAAAAGTGGAACGACGCCAGAATGATGGACTGTAACACTCTCTTTTAGTCAAAGGAAAATACTGGGATTCCTCCAAGAAAAACAAGCCAAAAAGATCTAGATAAGCAGACAAACTTTAAGAAGCCTATTGAGTCTAACTTCTATATCATCTTAAGTCCACTTTCATGAATTTACTCTTTATTTATTGTAAGCTGAGGGAGAAATCATCTAAAATTTCTGGTGTTTTGTCATTTTCATCTGTTGTTTTGTATGTGACTTCTGTTCCATACACTAACTTTAACTCTTTAAAAAATACTTATTATTTAAGTTAAAGCATTCAAGAAAATCCCTTATCCAAATTTTCACATAATCTATCTGACAGTACAGCCAATTTATCAAAATAGAAGGAAAAGTTATATAAGCTCATGAGAAGCATTTAGTACAACTGTTTCAAATACAGCTGGTCCTTTTGATGCCAGGGTTCTGGCATCTTTATAAGCCATTATTAACCACATGCATTTAATATCAGTAGGATTTCAGCTTCCAAAGGAACATGAATAACAGCCACTCTGCACAGAAATCCTATTTTACAAGACACTTAGAATCTTTGTGAGACCAGATAATAAAAATTATTAATCAGAAACCCTGTTCAATTTAGTGTTTTTCCAATGAGCAATTTAAATCATATTATAGTTGGTCATATTCCACACTGTAACAGTACTGCACTTATTTTAACTGAAAAACAGTAGCAAAGGACAACTCAGTCCTCACAGAATGAATCATCTTTCATCAGCAGAAACTGCACTTTGGACCCTGTGTCTACCATACTAAATGTAAGTCTAAAGATCTTTTCCCATGTGGGATGCTGTGAAAATTCAGCTTCTGAAACACCAAAAGGTGATATTTAATAACGTATTATAAATTTCTTCTGCTCAGTTCTCAGCCTGGACAGGAAGCTTTTTGACATGGTATATCACCAGCCTCATGCATGCACAAGAGAAAGAAATTGTCAAGAAGGTCGTAAAAGAGGACACACCAAATAAAAAATCTATGTTAGTGTGCACAGCAGTTTTGTGGCTCTGAAAGCTTCAAAATAAATCCTGATGTAGACACAAGGAACCAACTTCTGCAGTGATGACTGGCTGTACCAGAGCATGGCAGAGACACTGAGCTAGACCTAGTAAGAGTCCATTGTAACAAAATAGGAGGGTAAAAGCTTTCGGCTCTTTAGGTCAGGAAAAACAGTTCGGCTGGGTTTCCTTGTCTTCACTTTAATACCCAAAGACAACGCAGCAAACAGAAGCAATGGGGTTACTCATTTTTAAAAGTCGGACAAAAATTCTCCCCAACATAGATAGCAAAGGGAGGCCAAAATAAATCCACCTGAAAGGTCTTTGCTGAGAAGACTTGTACAATACATTCCAAGGGCCTCTGTAAGCTCAGACACAGGACGACTGTGTTGCTGCTCTCAAGATTTGAACTAACGATGGTGAGGAGTCTAAGCATTAAAATAAGAGCAATATATTAAAGTTTAAAAAAAAAAAAGTTGATAATTTAATCTAAAGTAGCCCTTTGGGCACTGATGTATATCTTAAAATAAAACTTAAACAAGAAAACTTAAAAGAAAACATAGACTGCAAAAATGTTACTTTTCAAGCAATAAAAAAGCCCATCTTTTTCAACACCAAAATCAGAAAAAAATAGAAAATCCAGCCCAAAATAAAAGACAGTCAATGTAGCAGTATACCAGCACCATGAGAAAGCTTATCCAGCTCTGAAATTCAGAGCTGACTTTAAAGTCAACTCTGCTCTGAGCCTGCGAATGGACCAAAATAAGATCACTAAAACATCAATTATCTATTACATGTTGTTAAGATAATCGATGATTTAGCGGTCTTATTCTGGTAGATTATAGAAGGAATTAACTTTGCTTCAGCCATAAACAATTTATTATGAACCGGAGTTATTTGTTCTATTCTGCTTCAATCTGTAGCAACTATTTCTGTTAAATGTCAATACATGTTATATGAATCTGTCCCAGAAGGAACAGACATCCTTGCAGTGAATTACCATATGTAAAACTTTCATTTGAATTACTATTCGTGGGTCTTTCTTCTGGTTTGAGGGTTTTTTGCAGGGGCAAGTCAGGAGGAAAGCAGTATTTCAGGATTTTATGCTATTTTTGTAAGGTTTCTGGTAGTACGGTACAATATTTTAAGTAATTTCAGATGAAACACAATTATTTCTTAGTTTCTTAATGACCTAAAATGGTTCCAGTACAATAGCTTTTCAGTGAAGAAAGTTGAAACAATTTGGCCATGTCAGTCAAACGATGCCTTCACATGTGAAGAGACTAAATAGACTACAGCTTTCAGCTGGAAAAAGATATGACTGAGGGGATGTAGAATAGTAGCTCTAAAATTTTAAATAGCCTGGAAAAGGTGAATAGGAAATGATTATTCACAATTCAAGAACTATACAGAGACAAATTATATTATCAGATTTTAGCTTAAAAAAAGCACTTCTCCACGGAAAGCACATCAAAGTATGTAACTCACCTCCAAAGAATGAGTAGAAATCAAAAGAAGATCTGCCTTCAAGAAAGGAGGAGACACATTCACAAAAGTCACCTCCACCTCTCATCCAGCTCCTAGCTCCAGGACTATCGAAACTGTGAGCCCCCAGGTGCTGAGCACTTCCTCAATGCCTCCTGCCTTTGCTGTTAAGCATCTTTTACTGTCCGCTTTCACACAGAACCCTAGATGGGCCACTGCTCTGACTCAGAATATCAGATGTTAAATTTTTAATTAAGGTATCTACCTTCCTTTGCAAAGATACCTGTGTGCTGGGCTGGGCAGGAGAGATGAAAACAGCCTGGTATGCTCCAGCAGGGCCTTGTCTGGAGAATGAGAAGGAGCATCTTCAGCTGAATTATTTACAGGAGCGAAGAAGGGACAGTAATTTCACATATGTATTTTTCTTCAGACTGGTAAAGTGAATCTCTGTAAGGAAACTTGTCTTTCTTTCTGCTGCTTGAAATAAACTTCTTGTGATGGTAAAGAGAGGATGTCTCATTCCAAGTGTCTGAATCAGATTCCCCCTGTGACTACTCAGATGTGCAAGGTAAATAAAGGGAGCATACCTAGCACCAGCTCACCGCTGAGCCTGGGGAGTTTGCAGCACTGATCAACAGATGGCATTCCTGATTTGCATATCATCAAGATTCATGGCCACAATTTTCAATGATTAAACTATCAGAAAGATGAAATAAGCTCTTTAACAGGGAAAGAGGAAAGGGAGAAGAAATGATCATGCTTGGCCTCTGTGTTCTTGACAGACTGAATGACGTGCTCGCATGATAGTTGTTTAGCAGGATCATTACTTCTAGGATATGGCTGCTGTTGGCTGAAAGCTTGGGGCTGGATCCAAGAACACCCGATGAATACAGAGCATCACAGAGGCAGAAGACAGACACTGCAGTCTGCAGGCACAGTCCTGCCGCTGCCTGACTCTGACCATACAGCAGCCTGGGACGCTCAGCAGCCGCACTCTGTAGCCTTCATACTTCCCCATGCTTTTAAATTATGCATCTGTTCAGGACTGTTTTGATGTGCCGTTTCTGCCCCAGCCAAATCCAGGTCCACAAAGCAGTTGTTTACCAGCAAAGGTCTGCCAGGCTCTCACCATCCAACCCTGCCTAACACAGCCTGACAGGGACTCTCCAGCCAGCATCATGGCCATACTTGGCTTTGTGTCAGTGCATGGCCACACCATTCCTCTCCCTTTTCTCTACCACCTTTTGTTTGCAAAAGACATTGATATGCTTAGATGCTATACCACAGTCTTCCTGGTCCTTGAGAGTTCCTGTGTCAAGGCTGATAAGTCCTACTGAGCCAGTCTTGCCTTCAAGGGTGGCTTGCTCTGGGTGAGCCCTCTTGATGCTGCCCTCAGGGCCATGTCCAGGCAGTGGGTTACCACAGTGCTCCAGCTGAGGTGTCACTGGTCCTGAGCAGCAGAGGAGATGCTCACCAAGTCTTGCAAGTGATACTGCTGTCCATAATTCCCAGCCTAACACCTGCTGCTCTTGCAATTTTCAGCTTATGACACACTGTAAGCCTCAGATCCCTTTGTGCTGACCTGTTATCTACCTAGTCACTTGGCCTCAACATTTTTTTTTCTCTTTTAAAATACAGGTAGAAGCTGGTTGAAATGTACCAATCCTACATACCCTAGCCCTCAGCTCTCCAGTGATTTGGTATTTGCCAAGGTCAAAACAAACCAACCTGGTGGTCATGGATTTCATCCAGCCTGAAGTTAAGTGCCTGGGAGAATTTTAAGAGACAAGTTTTGTAAAGTTTTCTCTGCTTTTCCTTTCTTCTGGGCTAGAAGTTATGTTCTGTCAATGGTTTTAGTCGTGTTAACCGTTTGCTTACACCTGTGCATTTTGTGAAGGACAAAAGGATGGAAATCCTTACTTGGCTAAATCAGTTTTAGTTTGATTAACAGGCAGTTGAAATACACCTTAAAACAGAAGAGCTTTAGCATAGAAGACTTGCCACACTTAGGGGTGGAAGACTGTCTCTAAAGCATATTTCTAATTCTACTTTTTTGTTCAAATTGCAGGCTTCATTTTGAGGGTTTTTTTTCTCCTGTTTTTAAACACAAGCTTAGAGCAAAAGCAGAAAGATCACAATAAAAGCTCAGAAAGAAATAGAAAGACACTTAAATATATCAGTCATCGGTACATGTGAAGATGAGAAAAATTAGCTCTGAAGACTGAGAACAATTTTTAATCACATGTATTTAAAAAGTTCATTGGCGAAGATTGCTGGTATTGACAAAGAACATAAAATAAAGTATCACAATACATATGTATGTATAGCAAATTATGTACATACAATGTATATGTATATATTATTATATATTATCTACTATATATTATGTATTCTATATTTATGTATGTGACATAATAGTTGGTTCTCAAAAATGTTGGAAAGTTGTTACTGCTACATTTTTCCAGCTATCACAGAATGTATGTTTTTCAATATATGATGCATTTAATGCTGTAAGCCTTTGCAAACCAGTATGCATTTTACATCAAATAAGCAATCTTAGAACACTGAATCTCCCCAAAATCTGTCCAGTATACCCAGGAAGTTCTACAGTCATAAAGACTTAACTCAAAACCTTACCATAGTTTGGTTCAGATGTCTTCATGTCTGTTCATGGCATCACTTCACCTTAGTGAAGCTTACTTAGAAATTAAACTTAGTTACTTCGAAGTCTCATGATGAATGCAGAAGGGAGGGACCATCTTGATAGCTATGGAAATTACCTCATACTCCAGAGATTTAACTTCAGGACCTCTGATAAACAACTCACTTTAGAAAAATTTCCTGCATTTGCATTTGTGCTTGAATTTCCTCACTGTAAAATGTACATTAACTATGCATAAGACAAATTGGATAGTAACTTCTTTAATCTGTTGTCTTAACTGACCTGACATAGTAACAAAGCTTAGCTACCTTGCATGATGTTGCATTCTAAATCTACACTTCTGCCTTCTCCTAGCTAACAAACACTCTGGATTATAACACAAGTAAATTTAGCTCAATAAGTCTCATGTCATTCATTAAGCTGATGGGTAAGAGATGTCATTGTCTTTTATTGCAAGGCAAACAAAGCACACAAAAATTAATATGTGCAAAGAGACTACCTTCATGAAAATTTAAACCTACAAAATGCTTAGAGATAAGAAGAAAATCACTCTGACATTTTGCAAGACCGAGTCTCATGCAGTTCAACTTCCTAAACAAGAAATGTTTATTTTTATCAGAAAAGCATTTGAATCCCTGACAGCGTATAAACGACTTCTGGAGATTCAGCTTTGTGTGCATGGTCACTGTCACCACTCTGCATTTTCAGCTACCAAAAGAAGTAGAGGGCACTAGACAAGATTTTCCCTCCCAATATTCTGATGCTGTCTTTGTCAGGAGAACTAAATGTTTATTGCAAAAGCGGATGTAAACTGCCTGCCCTCCCTGACATTTATTGAACCAATACTCAACACTAAATTTCCTCTCCGGCATCCTAGAGTGAGATAAATAGGGATTTAAATGGCAGAAAAGCAGCAGAGGAACAGTGGAATTTTATTTATGCATTCATTCTTCTGGAGCTAAGAATAAAGATGTACCAGAAAACAACATGCACAATAAAAAGTTAACATAGCCATCAAACTATAGGATTTCTAAAATAAAAGGGATAAATCAGTCTTTCTCTTAAAAGCTGAACCTTGCTTGATAATCCCTAATAAAAGTTGCCTAGTACAGAGCTGTTAAATAACAAAATTTTATTCAATAACCCAGTTCTACTGCTGTCCACGCTGCAGACCCCACCACTTCCTCGCTGCAAAGGTTCTTCAACATAGAGCACACCTTACTCTGATCCAGGTAACATTACCCACCAGAATGTGATTTGCTTCAAATCAGATTTCCTAAAATGAATAAATATTTCTGATTTGCTGATACACATTAAACTAATAGGAGTCCCTGCTTACTTCAGTTGGTGGATGTATAATATTTTTCCTTCAAATGATTTTTAAGAATTGCTGACACACAGAATAATTCTTGTGCTATGTATTCTTTCATAGGTTATCCTTATTTAAAAAGTATTTCATAACAACACAAGCATTATACAGGTTATTCTCTATGGAACCTGCCTTCCCCGATGAATAGAAATGGTCAATAATCAAGTCAGAACACTGCTGCCGTAAATTCTTCTTGACTGTAAAACATTCAGCCATTCTAAAGAAGTTATTATACCAAGTGCTCTTATCAGTGAACAAAGCTTTAAACTCTACTGCTGAATAATGGAAAACAATGGAGGACAAATAAAACACTGCAGAGATTTTGTTATTATTATTATAGTGGTTTTAGTCATTTAAAGATAAAATCTAATTTTAAAATGCTAAGAATTGCTCTAAGTGGGCTGTATATTAACAGCCATAAAGAGGCTACTCTGCCTGATGCAGGCTGGCATGCAACCATTCCCCTTCTCAAACCACAACCCCATGTTCTTGGATAAGGACATAGTCATTGACTTGGAATTAGCATCTCTGCTGCAGTGATGCTTCATTCCAGGTAGAGCAGCATATTTTTATTTTCAAAACACAATCGGGTCACAACCTAGTTCAGTATCTTGGTATAATTAGATTTTTTTTCAGTATTTTCAGTATATTCAGTAGCTAAACTAAATCTTGTTAAAGCCAACAGAAAAGTCCATTCCATTGACATTAATGAGTTTGCATCACACGCTTTAAAAATATTTACAGATATAGACTATCATAGCTAAAGCCAGATAATAATGTTTCTCAAGTGAATCTGAATCTTGACAAAAATTAAAGAAATAGCAGTGTTTGTGTAGATAAACGAGACTTGCTTGGATTTTGACACATTATATAATATTTTCAGTATGCTGTACTAATCAATACCAGCTAATTAGTATAGTGAAAAGAGCCAAGTTTACCTAAGGAGAAACGTTTCTTCCCTTGCTAACGTTTATTTAAAGAAATCAGCCTGGAAAAAAACCTGCTTCTAGCTTTGTAAATATTGAGATGGAATTGAAAAAGCACAGATATTATTGTCATTCCACATATGATGATGAATGAAGCTATTAAAGTTGTTTTTGTCTAAATACAAGAAGCTATTCAATGGGCATTTGAACTTATTACTCATAAAATAAGCAAACATTTTCTATTTTTCGCTACCAATAATAACCAGAACCCAAATAACTATTAATAACAAAGGTAGTTATTTGTGCAAAGGCCTATTGCATAAATGATTTGCCAAAGTATGTCTGTTGAAAACAAAAACAAAAAAAATCAAACACCACACACATACCACAAACGAACCAAAACACCACCCTTCTGCTAATGAACAGGCCTTTGAGTTAGTCTAGGAAAGTTGAAACATTTTCTCTGTAATTAAAAGACAAGTTTATTTCTGTGCTTTTTCACCAGAAAGTGTTGAGTCAAAACTAGTTTCATATTAAAAAACAAAACAAAAAATCACAAACAAACAAAAAAGTCTCGAACTACCAAAACAAAACAAGAACAAACCAAAACAAAAATACCCCACAAAACATAAATACAAATATAAGATCAAATCCACAGTTAAAAGATGAAACTAAAAAGCTTTATATGCCAATCTTAGTTATATGCAATTCTTAGTCAGCAAAGTTAACAGGACTCAGTAGTTCTATTTTGAGATCTATTCTATATATTTATAGTCTTCATTATGGAGTAATAAGAGAAGGATAGGGTGAAAAAGAGACAATTATTGAAAAATGTGGTGCATGTGACAGGAATATGACAGCTACTCAAAGACAAAAGTGTGAGCAGATAGGGGAATCAGTTGCATTTTCTGTAGTGTGTTAAAAATAGCCAGGTGGAACATGCCAGATTTTTAATATAAACTTTCTCATCTGATGTATGTTCCCTCAGCAGTCACTGCAGACCACCTTCCACTTGATATTTTCAGTGGTGTTGATTTTTTCCAGGACTTTTCTGTTATTAATATTCCCCAACCCCTCAGAATATCCCAAACCAATAGAGGGTTACAAAGATGGGCAATCACAGGCCTGTATCAAACTGCTCAGACTCTCAATGAAAAGTCCAAGAAATACACTAGCTTTCAAAACTGTTTTTCCAGGCTTCTCCTAGTCATTTGAAAGCCTCGTACCATTACCATGGAGTTTCTTTCAAAATTTCCTTTAAAATTTCCCTGATTTCTTTACAGCGTACTTTTTCCCCTCTGTTTGTATCTTCATGTATAAATCTAATTTTACTTACTTACATAAACTTCATCTATTACTGACTGCTATGCTGCAGGCATTACTGTGCTGCACAGTTCAATCAAGGGAGTCCATTTAGATACATTAATGTATTTTATATAATAGATATTAATCTAGAGCAAAATGTACCTCACATATCTATACCATACAATCATACATCAGCTAAATACCTGTAAAAACTACTTTCTAACAAAAACAAGTTTTATACATTTATTTTTAAGCCATAGTACTTCTGTGATATAAAACTTTACATGTACGTAAAATTTTTCTGCATTTGATTTTTGTATATTTATAACAGAAACTATCTAAATACCAATCTCCTTTAAGACATTTCTAATAAATTCCTTCTGTCCTGCCTGTCATGCTGCCTTCAGCCTAAGTGTATTTCTTCCCTAACCTATTTTGAATACCTGTAGCAATTGAAGTTATGAAAACAATATTCACTTTGGCCACAAGATTCACATATATTTTGCCACAGACAGACCACGTATGCATTACATTCCAAAATATTTGCATATAAATGAAATTTTGGACGATACAGTGTTATATATGGTGGTGGAATTTAAAAGGTATCCTGCCTCTGTTAAGCCAAAATGACAACTTATCACCACTGCTGTAACTGCACCAATCATTTAACAGTTTGTTAATTCTTAAAATCTCCTTCACAGAATGTCCTTTCATTAAAATGCAGGCAATTAAAAGAGTTTCCTGGAGAAAGTTAATGCTGATTTTTTACATTTGTTTATTCTGCAAACATTATACACTTAGTGCTAAAATCATGAAACTGACTTGGAGACCTAAACATTCCTTTAGCTGCTGAGGTCTGATTTCTAGTAACACTGATGTTAACAAACATTTGTCATCAAAAAACTCAGGAGACCTTCCTTGATTGCAGAAGATGGAGAAGAGAAACTTTCAGCTAAGGACCACATTTTTTACATTATTATTTTTGTTTGCTATTATGGAGAAATTCTTGTGGCTCACTGCCCAAATATACAGGTACCACAGCAATTTAACACCATCAGAGACAGAATGTGTACAAGGACCAAGGTGCTACTCAGCAATCAGACAAGTCAAATATACAGAGAGTGCACAACTGCCTTGGGTAATGCCATCAGGAGAATAAGCATTTCAGCAAGAAACAGAGGGGGAGGTGCAAAAAATGGGAGAATGACATAAATTAAACCAGCAGGGCCTCCGATAATTCAAAATAAAGATCATACGTTACTGTGTTTACACTGTAGGAGAGAGAGGACCCAATGTATGGGACTGGTGGTGCAGTTCATACCTACAGGGCATTCCAAATCAACAAGAGTAGAGTATTATGTGAAGAAATGTCAGATAGTTTGGTGCACAAGATCTTTTAAATGTCTTGATTCATGTTAACTGTTAATAATAAACATTTGTTATCCTCTTTTTAAGCAGTTGGTGATTACAGATGAAACATTGTAAACTGCTGCTGTCAAAAGTTGTGAACAGATGCAAACCACTGCCAGTGCAGTGTTAATTTGGCTGTCCAAATTTACAAATATTCAAATTTTTATCAACAGGGTGCTCATTCTCAAAAGGTACTTGATATCTGACAGAGATTTACATAACTGATAAAATAAATCTCAAAGTTTTCAGTTTCTTCCATTTTAATATCAACTACATCACTCATCAGTGTGCTTTGAGACAAATAATGAAGACAATCAGCTGCTAGGAATCCAAAAGGTAACTTTCTGCTTCACCAATTCAGTAGAGCCAAATAAGTATCTTAACTTCAGTGGAAGCATGTAAGCATTTTAACAGGAGCAAAATTTTGCAACTGCAAATTCTACAGCAGAATGATTTATCGAAAAAATGTTCTGGTTGTGATTGAAACAAGTGCAACATTTGAAACGTTTGTATCTGACAGCCTAACATTCAAAGCTGTCAATTCTGCATTATAACCGTAAGATTTAGAGTCTCTGATGGTGGAAAGATCGATATGAAATTATAAATTGTCACTACTTGTATATACACACACACACACATATCTACACATAAACCACCGTTCTGGAGTGTGGTCCTTTTACAAATCATTTCCTATTAAGCATGATGACACAAGGCACAATTAGTTTAGCAAAGCATTCAGATGTGAAAGAATATTTTTATACATACTCTTTTCTACCTGAATGCATGTAACAAATTACACTTTGCAATAAGTCACTAGTTGCTGAAGTAATTCACAGTGTTTTGCAGTGCCATCTGAGAAACAGTACCTACAATATTTTGCTTTGAGAGAATATTTTCCTATGGCAAGAACTCCTAAAGTAAAGAATACAGACAGGAGGTAGAATACAATCCAGGATTTTGCTGTTGTTACTCCAGAATCACATCAGACAAAATTTCTGAAGCAGACAAAAAATGAAAATTACTGCAGAATATTAAGGAGAGGTCTGAGCACACACAGGTTGATACAGAGGTAGCAACAGCTGATGCTGACTGTAAGGAAGCACAGATACAATAGTGTCAGGAAACCGTAAATAACAGTTCAGTTACCAAAACATTGTTTTCCCTTTCCAATGCTGAAAATTGTCACCATTAAGTTTCTTTGGAAACTTTTGACTGAACTCGGTCATAGGAAGTCGGGTCTTTTGGGGCATTTTTGCTCATGTGAATTATTGATCTTCTACAGTGAACTTCAAGTCCTCATTTAAAGTCTATTAGCTAATAAAAAAGTGAAAATTCTCCAAGGCTTGAATGTGAGAGGGAAAACTACCTTGATTTGACAGATTATTCTTGGTTACATCCTCTTTGAGAAGTTTTAACATAGACATATTAACATGCCCAAGAGAGTTTTCTTCAAAATCTCTCTTGGTTTGGAAAAGTGTCCCCTAATATTCGATCCAATCCTGCACAACCACAGTAGAAAAACATTGTTTCCCAGATCAAATTCAGATGCAATTTCCATTATATTAAGCAGAAGAAGTCTCCCAGCATTGTAGGAGATATCTGTCACCAGGTAGAAATGCAAATCCAGACTTTATCCCTGATTTACTTTTCCAAGTATCACCAGAATAACCTCAGCACATGCTTTACTATTATTTCTGGATTTATAGTATCAGAACTTGACCCCATATCTCAACTAGATGAAACCAAATGCAGCAAATGAAAGTTCTGCACAAGAAAGGTCTGTAGGGATCAAAAGAAAATGTAAGTCAAATGAGTCCTTTGTTGTAATTTTTAACTTAAGGCAAAACTCCATGGCTTTTGTGCTAAAACAGCATCAGCACACAAATGTTCTAAATTAGATTTTCATTAAAGTGACCTTAAAGACTAAAGTACAACTAAACAGAGCTTCTTCAGGACACTAATTGTAAAGGTTTTTTAAAGACAAATTGCATTTATATTGCATGTCAAGTTTGCGTTAAGTTCCTTAATAGCAATTGTATCTCAAGGCTTAGCTTTATGAAGCTTCACAACTTCTAGAACTGTTTCCTAGAACTTATGTGTAAATTTAGCAGCAAACCCATACAGATAGCAATGACTTTTGGTCACTACTGCAGCGGCTCTTAAGAGATATGAAACCCTGAGTTTCTGAACAACCACCACAGAAATCATCTGAATTAGTTTTAAAAGTCACTGTAGGAGTAAGCATTTCTCTCTTATCAATAACTGTGATCTTCTATTTTTCTACAGATTAAATAGCTATAGGAAATTCTGCTGACAAAAGACTGTTAGGGAACATCAACAATCTAATGATGTAACATGAACCTGTAAGGGAAATACAATGACATTAAGGTTGAAGAATTCCAGCTATCGAAAATGAGCAGGTTTTCATACTTGGACATAAAACCAGACTTCAAGAAAGAGAACTGCAACAGCCAGTTTAACCGTACTGTAAAAAGTGAAAATACAAACAAACGACAAAAAGAGCACAATAAAACCCCAAAGTCTATCAATATCAGGATTGTTTCAAGGATGCTTTTCACAAATCTTTCTTTAATGCACCATCATGTGCTGTAAATGGAATGGGCTACCACCATCCAAACTATTTTTTTCAAGCTAGCTATCAAGAGAAAACAAGAATAGCAAGTTAGAAATTCAGTGACTAAATGGGTCAATTTTTAGATACATGTTGATAACACATGGAAGTCTGAAGTGCACACCACAGATGTGATTTGTCAGCGTTCCAAAATCATTGAATTTCAAGATTGAAGAGCTCCTTTATCCTATTTCATCTAACCTCTCTGCACTGCACAACTTTCACTCTATAGACTGTTTTCTAGTGTTTTGTCAATTCTAGTTATAAAAGTCTCAAGTGAATGGGTTTCTAATATTTCCCTAAAATGACTGTTTCACAACCTAATATAACTCTGCCATAAAGTTCATCTGCCATACAGTTTAATTTCTCCCTTGCTTGTTTTCATCCTATGGGAATAGCTCTCTGACCTCAACATAGCTCTGCATATGCTTACATTTAAACATTATGTTAAGATCCGGGCACGAAATATTTTTGTACATGCAAAAAAAAAAAAAATGAGGTAATGGAACAAAGCTAGCTGGGGGAAAAGAAAAGATTGCACTATTAAAGATCAATTCACCAGCACAGAAATAGTTCAGGTACGTAAACAGAGAAAAATGCTTCTGTATTAAGCCTTGAACAGTGAAATCCCTTTTTTACATCTAAGGACGGTAATGAATTTTCTTAATTCCATCAGTACAAGAGAATTCATACAAAACACTGGGAAAATAATTTAATTTTTGCTTCGGTTCCCTTTCTAAAAGAGAGATAATGCTTCCTTAAGCAGAGATTACTAATTACTTAGACTCACTAGATATTCATGAGGATAAAAAAAAAAAATATAATATTATTATATTAAATACATATATTTATTTGAGGAGATGAATATTCTTATTCACACTTATTGATAAATACATACAAAATATTGGACTGCAATTTTGCAAGTTGTGTTCCACAGCCATGCTCTGGTAAGTAGCATTTGCACAAAACCACACCATTATCTATTTGATTGTTCACTTATTCATTTTTACAATAAAATTGTTTTAGACTATATTTTAATTATTTTTATTAATTTTAGCAGAACTTACTGAATAATTTGATTACAGCAAATTCCCATTCAATCAATATTGAAAGTTGAGCAGCAGATGTGAATGAAGAAAAGACGACATTACAAAAAGCCATAATGGCAAAAATACACTGCAACTTTCATATTCACATTGCAGGAAAGGAATCTGTCCAACACTCAAATTGCATTTGCTCACGTGCTTAGATGGAAAATCCAACAGGTTGCTTGACTAACTTTTTCTTATATAGTTTTAGATGCAAATAATCACAGAATCGACTGGGTTGGAAAAGACCTCAGAGATCATCGAGTACAACCCTTGGTCCAACTCTAGTCCGTTTACTAGATCATGACACTAAGTGCCATGTCCAATCTCAGTTTAAAAACCTCCAGGGACAGCGAGTCCACCACCTCCCTGGGCAGCCATTCCAATGCCTGATCACTCTCTCTGTAAAGAATTTCTTTCTAATATCCAGCCTAAATTTCCCCTGGCAGAGTTTAAGCCCATGCCCCCTTGTCCTATTGCTAACTGCCTGGGAGAAGAGACCAATCCCCACCTGCCTATAACTTCCCTTCAGGTAGTTATAGAGAGTGATGAGGTCACCTCTAAGCCTCCTCTTCTCTAGACTAAACAACCCCAGCTCCCTCAGCCTCTCCTCATAGGTCTTATGTTCAAGTCCCTTCACCAGTCGTGTTGCTCTTCTCTGGACCCGCTCCAGCACTTCAATGTCTTTCCTGAACTGAGGGGCCCAGAACTGAACACAATACTCCAGGTGTGGCCTCACCAGTGCAGAGTACAGGGGAAGGATCACTTCCCTTGTCCTGCTGACCACGCTATTTTTGATACAGGACAGGATACCGTTGGCCTTCTTGGCCACCTGGGCACACTGTTGGCTCATGTTGAGCTTCCTGTCAATTAGTACCCCCAGGTCTCTTTCTGTCTGACTGCTCTCCAGCCACTCTGTGCCCAGCCTGTAGCGCTGCAGGGGGTTGTTGTGACCAAAGTGCAGCACCTGGCACTTGGCCTTATTGAACTTCATCCCATTGGAATCAGCCCATTTTTCCAGTCTATCCAGATCCCTCTGCAGAGCCCTCCTGCCCTCCAGCAGGTCGACACTCCCTCCCAACTTGGTGTCATCAGCAGATTTGCTGATGATGGTCTCAATCCCCTCATCTAAATCGTCAATAAAGATGTTAAACAGGACTGGACCCAACACTGACCCCTGGGGAACACCACTAGTGACTGGCCGCCAGCTGGATGCAGCCCCATTCACCAGCACTCTCTGGGCCCGGCCCTCCAGCCAGTTCTTAACCCAGCGTAGAGTACACTTGTCCAATCCATAATCATAAGTTATTGTAAAAAAAGTCTACTGTCCTTACACAAGTTTCTTTCAGGGTATTTGGAACTTCATTTTCTGTTGCTGAAAAAACAATGCAAATATTTGTCTGAAAACAAATTAGCCACAAATGTTCCTAAATTTAGACTGAATATTAGAGCTATGAGAAATGTTCTGGCTGTATGATCAGTCACTCTTCAGATAACCTACAGTCACACTAACTTAGATTTGAAATCCAAATCTTTGAACTTCAGAAAAAGTGATTGACTGCAGGTCTTATTCTTAAGACCAACTTATCTTTGTGAAATACACAGGAACATTTTCTACTGGAGCAGAAACATATAAAATTGATTCATCACGCAAAGAATTTCCTCAATGCAGATAAACATATCAAAATGTAGATGGATAACTGCCATCACTATACCTGAGTCCATTAAAGTTAGCAAATCTACATCAACATGCAGGTACATTAATATACAAATATACAGGAATAAGTGAAGTGGAAGGTTCATATTCAGTGAGCTGAGCACAGATCATAAAAAACACAAGCTTGAAATCACTTATACTGTATTATGATTAATTATTTTGGCCCTTTGCTACAGTATTGCAGCAGCCCTGAGAAACAGTACAATTACTTCTTTTGAAGAATGAAGTTAAAAAGACCTGCTACTGAAGGGCACTGCATAAAGACTGGTGGTTAATTAAGGCTTAGCGAACAGTTTCATTACATTTCTAAACACCATTCTTAGTCTCATCAGTTTTCCAACATTTCTATTGTTACAAAGTAAATTACAATTAATAAATTGACTTACCCACATTAATTTAAAAGTGCTCTCATTTATAGTTTTCAACCACCTCAAACCAACCCTCTCAATCTCCAAACAATCAAAACTTAACAAAAGTATGAAAATTAGATAGAAAAGATTGTGTAGGTTTCTTAATACTCTCTTTGCCAGTGACTACAGTTTTTTCCAGTCTTGCTGGGCTGACTTCCACAATTTATTTTTCAGCCTAATATTTTATAGTCTGCTACTTCTCACTCTTCAAAAGCTTTCCCTATTACGTTTTCTTCCATCTACCAAACACAAACGCTGCGGTAAGTCTCAGGGCAAAAACTCTAAACTGCATTTCAAATTTGACTGTCTGCAGTATATGTAAATGACTACAAATAATTCTACAAATCCAATGTAAACACTCAATGTAGCAAGGAAATGAGGCATCTTCTACAGTAACACAGAATTAATGCACATACAATTTATTTTATTTTTTTTTAAATAGCAATTGGTACTTGATTCAGACAGTCCCATTAGCCATCAACTTGTTATATGCTGACTTAGCCTTTGGCACCATACTTTTGTATAAGTAGTATGTTAAAGATTATGTAATAGCACCACTTACAAAAAAAAAAAAATAAAAGGAAGGTTGGATCAACCATTATTTGTGAAAATCAGTGCTATACTCAACTACTGGCTCAGCATCTTTAATATCAATACTTCAGTATTACTGACTTAATCCCTGCCCACTGGTTTGATAGCACAAAATCATTTGTATTGATATTCCCTTCTCAAGACTGGCCACAGATATGCTAAGCTGTCAGTGTTGCATTCAAATCAGGTAGATATCTGTTCTCAGTTTCAGGTTTAATGCACAGCTGAAGCTACTGTCAAGCCCCCAAAAAAATCGCAGTAGTAGTTCTTACAGGATCTAGGTAATGTCATAGGGCAAAATTTGAGATATCACAAGGAACACAGGCCCAGCAGCCACCTTGGAGTGATGAGGCAAAGTCATGGTATAAGCACATATAGCAGTCATAGTCAAGAGTAAGAGCAGAACAAGTAACAGGGTAAACAAACATCTCCTACTGATCAAAATCAGACTTTCAGAGGAAAATGCTTTCTAAAGACTAAAAAGGTAGCCTGGGAATACACGCTACAATGCGCGTTCACCTGTAAAGTATACACCATATGTCTTGAACCAAAGCCACAGATTTTCTCTGATAAGAAGAAAAAGTTGACTCCTGGCGAATGATACAGGAAAGGAGAAAATTCTACAGAAGGCAAAAGGGGTGTTGCAAGTCCTAAAGAAGGGTCAAGAGCACACACCATGACTTAAAGGGGGCCAGAAAATATTTAATGTAATTACTGTAGCTGTGTAACAGAAGTACAGGGTAGTTTTGCAGTGTGAAAGATGAGAGCGAGATGACAAAATTAGAAGTTGGATTTCTGCAATCAATAAACAACTAAAAAATATGTGAAAAAAAAAAGGGGGAAAAAAAAGCCTTAAAAAAAAAACCACGCACACACACAAAACAAACAAACAAACAAACAAACAAAAAAACCACAACAACACAACACCACCTGTGGAGAGAGCTTGTGCAAATGGGGCAATATCTAAAGATGATATTCAATGGTGGCACAAATAAAACAGTGGTGGTCCCCCCATGTGTGCCCAGGACATGGAAAAAGTAGTATCTCAAATAGAAAGCACTGGAAGAATGGGCAATTTGCATTGATACATGATACAAAAATATAGAAATTCTCAGGTTAGTTTCTTTGGATTTGGGCAGCTATGGGGTGGGACAGCATTGGGTACCAGCTAGCTGCAGTACCGAGAGTGGTACCCTACTTCCCTGAACAACAAAGCCTGCATGCCAGCATTGGACTGATCCTGGTTTCTGGGCAGTACTGACTGATATATTTTCCTAAGCAAGCAGAACTTCAATTGCAGAGCAGTCACAGCAGTGGCTGGGGGAGAGCAGAGGCACCCTGTAGTACTAAACCTGCCAGCAGCTCTGGCCAGTGACTGCCGGATAAGGGCAGGCACTAGAAAGAACAATTAAAATAAGGAACCGTTGTATTAGGGCAAATTTACTGAATTGATTTTTTGTAATAGGTGAAAATCATTGGGAACTTTCTGTGATGTGTTTCAATATTGAGTGAAAATCGTACCTTGAAAAAAAGGAATCACGGGCAAGCCCACGCTGCAAAGTGGACAGCAGAGCGAGGAGCTCCAAGCTAATGCAACCAGAGACCCCAGCTCAGTAACAAGCGAATGATCCCAGCCGGAGGGTGCAATTACAATGCTTCCAGTCCAGAACTGTCCCAACAAGCCACCTGGGGCCATCTATAGTGCCTTCTACTCTGCAGCAGGCACATACGATTACTTAATGTCAGGTCAAGGTGCAGAGTTTAACTAGATGATATGTCCAAAATTACTTAAATATAATAGAGAAAAATTTCCCAGAAGTGTAGGTATGTCAGCATGAGAGAGTAGGCCCAGTCTAGGTTGGGATTTAATCTGAAAACAAAACATTAGAATGGTTCAGTTCCAAGAGATCCAAATGCTAATCCACTCTTCCCACTCACCCTAAACACAAGTAGGTAAAAATTCACAGCCTGTGATATCCAAGGGCCATGCTCACTTTCTGGGATGTTGGTATTTCTGTTAGAAACACATTCATCTAGCATAGCCCAAGAAAGTAATGTAAAACAATGCTATCCTGCTATCTTAACTCATTTTGTCTTTTCTTTGCATACCACAATTCTTCAACCAATAGAAATTGTCATAAATTACATGGTATTTTACCTACTACCATCAAAACTGGTTTCGGTTACATCAGGCTATATCTGCTGTAATCTTTTAAGAACCAGATTTCAAACAGTGGTTAACATACCATTCAGTTTCAATTATTACTACAAAGAAATACATGGCATTTTGTTTCTTCATAACTCAACTCCACTGGAAAAAAAATATAGTCCTTTAGCATCCATAAAGTAATTGCCATCACCCAGAGATAATTCTATAAACATGGATTGCCTCTGCAGTCACGACACTGCTTTTGCATCCATCCCTGAATGCTGTCATATAATTAAAAACTAAATCTCCTATTTTTCTAATGGTACGCTTTGCTGATTTATCTGACCAATGTTCCCCTGTCAAAGCTCTGAGGAGCTAATGAGCCATGGAGAACATCTTAGCTTAGGCTATTTTCAAAATTCATGAAGATAATGCAAATGAAGAGTACATATGTGCAGAGCCTTCCAAAGTCCTGATAAGGCATTAATAAACCCTAGCAAATTCCAATTATGGCTGTCTCATTATGTATATTTTTGCATTTTCTACAGATAGCAATGTTGGTAAATTAAACACCAAAAGTGCAATGTTTGAATCTGCTCACCTGAGTGAGCAATGATAAGTAATAAAGAGGAACAGACAGAATCTCCCTATTTTCTCCAGAGTTCACTGGGCCAAAGCAAATGTGTTGTTGTTTAAAATCTCTATTCTATTTCTAACACATATATGTCACTTTTTAGAAGGCAAAAGTGTACAAAACACGGTATTTTATTATCTAAATTCTTCAAGCATTTTACCTGAAAGCCGAGGTGCCACCTCTAATCATAAAAGAGCATACACTAAGCAAATTCTTTTGCCAAAACCTCTTACATTCATTATTATTACATTGTACTAGGAAACTGCTGAATCAACAGCAGCTATTTTGCTGCAGAAGGGATAAATTCCTGAATAGGTTCAGATGTATCAGGTAGTAAATATTAGCAAAATACTTCTCAACTACGATATACGTGGAACAACAGAAGTAAATGAGTTCTTGTTAGTCTTCTTCATCCTAGGGAACATGAGCTATGTAATACATTGAGGGACCTGTCTGTACATCAATTTTTTTCACAAGGAAGGCAAGCCATGGGATTGTTTCTAGCCTTATATTCTGCCCTTTACTCAGCTATGTGGCCTCAGGAATTCAGTCTGCGTTCTCTGCAGCTCTGTAATGACACTGGGAAACAGAGATGTGAACTGTTAAACAACTTTAGATCTACAGGTAAAAAGTTCTACATGATAAAAAGCTGATATTTTTAGCTCTTTCTGCACATGAGCTGAATATTGTGTGAAAGCAGTGTGGCAGAGCCAAGAGAAACGAATCTTCACTGATGAGTGAGAAGTGACGACGTGGTGACCAACAGAGGTATGTGGGACATGTCAAAACTCTTAGAGAAGTTAACACAAGATCTCATGCAAAACAAATACAGGGGCCTGTAACAACAGCAAGGAAGAGAACAGTGATATATAAACTTAACCAAACTCAGCAAGGTTCTCATTAAAAAGAAACTAAGGTGGCAGTAAAACAAGCAGGAGAGAAAATACAAGTACAAAGATTATTTGTCCAACATCATGCAGCAAGCAGTAGAGCCTAGACCTCATGAATCCAGACCAGAAGCCTATTGGGCTGGCTTCTTCCCTTGCCCTAAAGCTCGTTACCTTTACTGACAGAGTCAGTAAAAGAACACGAAAGCAACAGACATGTATACATATATAAAACAAAAAAATGGTTCTACGAACAATCAAGAAAAAGCGTATAGCAGAAAAAAGTCACGTTTTAATGTAGATGGTCTCTCAAAAAAACTCAAAAACTTCACTGGCTTCATTCTTCCACAGTGATTTAGGCATTTTCTAGTAACAGGGAAAAGGTCCTCAGGTATGTCCAGTTTTTGCAGCTTCTGTTCTAGTAACTCCAACACTGTATTACTTAGGTTTAATTAAAACATGAGGCTTAATGAATGTTTAGGGGAATGTAATACTTAAATAATGTCATTCAAGGACAACTTTGTTTTCCAAGGTGGCAATCAGTCTCACTCCAATCAAAATAAAATCAATAAAGTGGAACTCAGCAAATCAGACACAGCATTAATAATTGCTACACTAGTGATCCTGTGTTAATCATAAAAAGGAGTTTGCAATTGTCAAATTATTTTGTGTGAACGAAACTGGATAAAGCCCCCTTTTATGCCATCCCTATACACTAAATCATTACTTGTTACACTTTTGGAACACAAGGAGCACATTCACTAAACCTTCATTGCAAAAAAAACAAGAAAACAAATACAAATGATACAGACCATCTCCCCTTGCTTATCTCTGTTCTTGGTTTGCAATGATGATTTCCTGCAGAAGGGGACAGAAACCTGCCAAATATTTATATTTGTTGGGGAGATGTCTGGGGGGCTGTGAGCACTTTTTTCTTGTAATTATTTCAGCAAACAGCTGTCATCTCCCAGGTCAGTCATTGGGCTGCTCCATTCTGGTACTATTTGTCGTTGCTCCTGCCTCTGCAGATAATGCAATGGCTGCAGAATGTGGCAGAGGAATGTGAACTGAATCCTAAGCAGGACATGGCTGTTGCTAAAGCTTATGAACAGTATGAATTATGGGTGCTGAGAGGAATATATTTAGCACCAAGTCACCTTTGTCTTCCATCTGTCCAGCAGACAACACGTTTTTTTAATTTTTTTTTTTTTTAATAACACATTGATTTTTAATTGTTTCATTACTGTAGGAATATTGGGGGAATTACTCCAACAACATCAGCTTCATAGTATTGACTTTCTACTCAATACACTTTCCTTTGCAACTTTATTAATTATGTTCTTGTTAAATCTCTGACAGCATATCTTGCAGAAACTTTTATTAAGGGCTTAAAATAATCATAAAGATGTGCTTTGGGCAGAAACTCAACACATAAAGGCTCAGCGAGGGAAAATTCACACCACTTAAAGTGACTTTAGTATTTGTAATGGTAGTATGAACAGAAGAACCCTCGATACCATCAATAATTTTATAGTGTCTATTATAACACTAAGACAAAATGTCTGCTCTCACTTTTCCCTCCCTTCCTTCCCTTTTTACTTCCCTCTCAGTATTATTCCACAATAATAAAGCATAGGCTCTTCACAGAGCGGGAGAATAATTCAGTAGGACTGACCATTCATCACTTAGGCTTTCTGCTGGACCTGTCATTGAGGAAGGATGTTTCTCCATATTAAAGGGACTCGACCGCAAGGAGCAAAGTGAGGTGCATCAGCTGATTTGGTATCAGTTGCACAAGGACTCTCTACACTTTCCCTTGTTAAATTTCATCAGGTTATTCCCCGCCCAACTCTCCAGCCTGTCCAGGTCCCACTGGATGGCAGCACAGCCTTCTGGCATGTCAGCCACACCTACCAGCTTAGTGTCATCAGCAAACTTGCTGATAGTACACTCTATTCCCTCGTCCAAATCGTTAATGAATATATTGAATAATGTTGGCCCCAATACTGACCCCTGAGGCACTCCACTAGATACTGACCTCCAACTAGACTCCGCACCATTGACTACCACTCTCTGGCTTCTCTCCTCAAGCCAGTTTGCAACCCACCTCACTACTCTATTGTCTACACCACACCTCCTCAACTTAGCTGTGAGGATGCTGTGGGAGACTGTGTCAAAGGCTTTACTGAAGTCAAGGTAGACCACATCCACTGCTCTGCCTTCATCCATCCACCTTGTTACATTCTCATGAAAGACTATGAGGTTGGTCAAGCATGACTTACCCTTGGTAAAGCCATGCTGACTGCCCCAATAACCCTCTTATCTTTGATATGCCTTGAGATGGCACCAAGGATAAGCTGTTCCATTACTTTCCCAGGGACAGAGGTGAAGCTGAGCGGTCTATAATTACCCGGGTCCTCCTTCTTGCCCTTTTTGAAGACTGGAGTGACATTTGCTTTCCTCCAATCCTCGGGCACCTCCCCCGTTTCCCAAGACTTGGCAAAGATGATGGAGAGCGGTCCAGCAATGACTTCAGCCAGCTCCCTCAGCACCCGCAGATGCATCCCATCTGAACCCATGGATTTATGGATGTCCAGACTATTTAATTGCTCCCTAACCCAGTCCTCATCGACTAAAGCAAACTCCTCCATTGACCTGGCTTCATCCAGGGTCTCAGGGGTACAGGGCTCCCCAGGACAGCCTCCGGCAAAGTAGACAGAGACAAAGAAGGCATTCAGTAATTCTGCCTTCTCTGTATCTTCTGCCACCAGGGCACCCACCCCATTCATCAGTGTGCCTACATTGCCTCTGGTATTAGTTTTATCTGCTAAGTATTTGAAAAAGTTATTTTTGCTGTCCTTGACCCCTCTCGCCAGCTGTAATTCTAAGGAGGCCTTGGCTATCCTAGCTGCCTTCCTACATCCTCTAACAGCAGCCTTATATTCTTCCCAAGTGGCCAGCCCCTGCTTCCACGACCTGTAAACTCTCCTCTTCTGCTTGAGCATACCCAACAGATCCCTATTCAACCACGCAGGCCTCCTGGCTCCCTTCCTTGACTTCCTTCGTGTGGGGATGCTCTGATCCTGAGCGTGGAAGAAGCAATCTCTGAATGCAATCCAGCTATCTTGGGCCCCTTTTCCTTCAAGCAGTCTTGCCCATGGGATTTCCCCCAGCAATTGCTTGAAAAGGCCAAAGTTAGCCCTGCTAAAGTCCAGGGTTGCAATTCTACTTGCTATTCTGTTCCTGCCACCCAAGATGCTGAACTCCACCATCTCGTGGTCACTGCAACCCAGGCAGCCCTCAACCTTTACTGCTTCGACCAGACCCTCCTTGTTATTGAGGATGAGATCCAGCAGTGCACCTCTCCTAGTCGGCTCCTCCACCATCTGCATGAGGAAGTTATCATCAATGCACTGGAGGAACCTCCTGGACTGTGGCTGGCTGGCTGAATGGTCCTTCCAGCAAACATCAGGGAAGTTAAAATCACCCACAACAACCAGGGCCTGTGACTGTGAGGCCATTCTCAACTGCCCATAGAAGGCCTCATCAACTTCCTCAACCTGATCTGGTGGCCTGTAACAGACGCCCACAACAGTGTCACCCCTGCCAGCCTGCCCCTTGATCCTGACCCGTACACTCTCAACTCGCTCGTCATCCACTCCTGGGCAGAATTTGGTACACTGTAGTTGCTCTCTCACATAGAGAGCAACTCCACCACCACACCTGGCTGGCCTGTCTTTCCTGAAAAGGGCATAGCCATCCATGACCACATTCCAGTCATGTGAACTGTCCCACCATGTTTCCGTAATTGCCGCCAGATCATAATCTCCCGACCGAACACAGGATTCTAACTCCTCCTGCTTATTCCCCATGCTGCGCGCATTGGTGTACAGGCATTTCAGGGAGCGAGCAGAGCACACCAATTTCTCCCTAGGGGCATAGGAGGCCACCCGGTCCTCATCAGTTTTAGAATGCTTCCCCACTGGGACAAGCCCAGCTACAACCCCATCCCCCTTAGTTCTCCTAAGTCACAGTCAGAACCTGGACAGGTTCACGGGTTCCTCTTACGTCCTGTGATCTCATTAACCACCTTTACTTCTTACACAATTTAGTTCCTCTCCCCACATCCTGCCACAATCCTTCTTTCTTCTTAACTATTTCTCTTCAAAAAAACCCAAAACACAAAAACACACAAAAAGTGCCCTGACAGCAATATCATGCAAGAAGTCAGACATTCTTTTTGCCATTAATTACATACAGGCAACTATAATCTTCTTTCAAGTGTTTGTAAAATATATGGTTAATCAGGTTGGCCAGCTTAAAGAAAAGGAGAAAATCTAAAGGTAGAAAGATGGCACTTAGAAAATAAATGGTATGTGCGCAACTGGCTATACACTTCCTAGGATTAAGCATTTCCAAATAAGTTGTGAAAGTACATGGAAAATATATACTTGGATTATAATGATTACATGCTAATCTGATGCTTCTTTTGAAAGTCGAAATTGGGACATTATAATACGCCAAGCAAGTGGTCCTCAACACCTTGTATCAGGTCTGTATCCATGAAGACACTTTGTATTGACATTTTGGTGTAAACTAGACCAAACCTGAGTATTGCACACAATATTTCATGCAGTACAGCAGGAAGTCTTTCTGTAAACTGAGATGTGATCCTCTCTTTCCATTTCCTTGGCTGTTTTACTCATATGAAGATTATAACAGGGTGGCAGATTAAAATTATTTTGGAAGACCCCTAATTACTTGTTCAGGCAGAACAAAAAAACTTTGTATAATTTATACAGATGAATAACATTAAAAAAAATCAAATTAATAAAAATAAGACATAACATATTTTCAAGTGAATACTGAGATGCTTAGGCAGCTCTTTACATAGAATAACTTGCTATGCCTCTGTACCAGCATGTCCACTTGAATCAGCATTACTGTCCCTTAACTGGCAGACTTGTGGTCTCCTATTTTACCTCTTTTGTAATGACTTCAGAATTGCATGAAATCAAAAAGAAAAATCCAGTTTGAAAACCACAGTTGGGAGTAAAGGAAATGTTTTGCTGAATATATTTTATTTGATGACACACCATATGTTTTTTAAATTTCAGCTTTTACAAATTAAAAAAAAAAAAGAAAATTGAATTTTTTTTTCATTTATTCATGTCCACTTAATGTCATTTCATAATAATTATATTGTCTGAATATATTTACCCACACATATCCCAGAAGCAGTGTGAGGAATAACTGATTTTAAAAGGCTTAGAGTGTGAACATTATTAACTGATCACTTAAAGGAGTATTGTTAGTGGTTCCTTTCTGAAGAAGCCAGTATGGCTTCGCGGGGAAAATCTCTATTTTAAATTACAATATTAAATGTACTAAGAATATTGTAACTGTTATTATTAAATGGAAAAGGAAGAATTACAGCCATTTTGGTTCACATGATCTATTGCATTAGCTTTGT
The DNA here is from genome assembly GCF_036013475.1 of Columba livia. NCBI lineage: Eukaryota > Metazoa > Chordata > Aves > Columbiformes > Columbidae > Columba > Columba livia. The sequence goes on along the minus strand of NC_088607.1, from coordinate 30,328,996 downwards.
CTATTATAGTCATTGCAACATATGAAAAATGGTGACTTGGAAGAATAAAGCATTTGTGTTGGTTTGCATCACGATTTTATGATCCTCTTTTAGCCCTAAAAGAAGACAACCAGGATAAGATATCAGATTACATATAAACAAAAGTATAAAAATAAATGGGCGTAAATCAGATTATTAGGGTATAAATCAAGAGAGTGATTCATAATATAAACCTCAGAAATAAAAATCTATTTTATGCCTTCAAAGCATTCTATTAATTTTCATTATATTTTACATAATACTTCATAAAGAAAAAGTTTTTGATTTACATCTGTCAGCAAAGTAACTCAAGGGACAGCGGGTTGTATGTGGCATCACTCACAGCTTTCTCTAAGTATAATGCTAAAATACCTCGTTTCTTTTCTCACACTGTATCAGACCCAGAGAGGGAAAAAAATGAAGCCATCAGGTATTATTATGATGATCCCTCCATGCTTGCAAACGTCTTCATACAACCCAAAACTTGTGTTTATGCATTCAGGTACCAGCACCTCCCCTGCTATTAGATTATTCTTGCCATTTGCTGCCAGCAACTGAAGAGCAGTTCATCCTCATGAGCCTCTGGTGTGCTCTCGCACAGACATTTTTACATGTGAACTAGGATTCACGCTTCACTATTTCCTCTGCTCTTCTGGTGTTGCTACAAGAGCATATGCCTGCCAAACAGCTGCCTCCACATGTTTTATGTGAATCAATAAATTCCATCGGATGACAGCAGAAACTGAAACAGAAATCCCTTCATCCCTGACCTAAAATACTGTTGAAGGAGGTAAAAGAGTGAAGAACATGAAAAATTCAAAGCCAGAGGGTGCCATGAGGACCTCCATATTGCTTCACTTAGATGCAGTTCAGCTTCCTTCAGAGAGCACCTTTTCACAAGCCTGCAAACCCCAGTACAGCTAGTAGCTACTACAGCTGTAAACTTCTAGCAGCTACCCAACCTAACCTGCATACCTAGTGTGATCTGTAGCCCCCCTCCACTAGCCATGCCAGCCCTCTGAAGTCACCAGCAGCCTGGAAACACACTGGAAAAGTTGATATCACATTGGTTCCTGCTTTTATGCCCAGAGATCAGAAGAGCAAATAGAAACTATTACCAACCCCCTCTGCTTGTAAAGAAGTCAAACTAATTTGTGCTCTTAGGCCTTAATGACAGTGAGAGATATTCTGACTCCTCGCCCTAGAGAGATCCTTAAATACCTTGGGAGGCTTGAATCCTGAGTTATTATTGTAAGCTACAAGATGTTTACAAGCCTCTCAGTTTCCAGCTAACATCAAGTCCTATAACAGATTTCTTCCAGTCTGTGGTAACAGTAGCACTTGCAGTGTGTGAACTGAAGCACATGCATTTAGTTCAAAAGAATCTGAAAAACGTATCACAGAAAGTTCTGTGGTCAACAAGAGAAGGGTAAAACCACATTAAAATCAGGAAGGGGAAAGGATTACTGCTTAGAGGATGTCTTTACATAGAGAAAGATGCCTTGTAGAGGTGCTTAAAGCAGCTCAGGGAAATCACAGCACTGTTTAGGAGCTCTACGTACAGGCAGCTCCTGGCACTTGAACTAGAAACACATCAGTGACCTGTGTCTTCTAGGCCAGGACAGATCTGTGACTGTCCTCCAATGGGGAAACACTGTGAAGGTGGGCATAGCAGACGATTATAGGAGAAAGGATGGATGATGTGACAAAAAGGTAGACAGCATCACTTTGATGTGGAATTGTAAGCAACTTCCTCTCATTTTTCTCCTCAAGAGTCCAACCCACAGCAGCTGCCAGTAGTACAATAATGTTATGCATTTCATTTTTCAGTGCATTCACTTTAACATATTTGAAGTTCTTCTGTGTTCTACCAAAAAAAACAAAGCAAAACAAAAAACCAACAACAAAACCCAAACAAACAAAAAACACACACAAAAAAACCCACAACAACCAAACAACACTTGCTGATCAACTACTAAAGAGAAAATAATAAAGTACCCAAACTTGCACTGCTGAATACTTCTGTGAGACATTTTTTTTGTTGTCAGAGCTTGAGTAAAATCAATTTAGTCACAAGTTAATAATGGGACTGAAGAAGGAAATACAAATGATGGGAGAAAACCACTTTTAGAAGCAAAACAATAATCATAAGTTACTGAATCAGGGGAACATTTCAGACCCCCAGTTACTTAGAATACATTTGTTAACGTTTTTCCAAGGATACAATTTTGCACTTAAAAAATATCTATTAATTGAAGCAGTCTTCTCATTTCAGAGGACTCCTCCCTCCTCCTCACTTCAAGGATGCCTGTGAGATCTTCTGAAAGACAGGAACATCTATGTGATGTTCCACAATTCACCAGAAAATTCCCAAGTCTTTATTTTAATTTGCATTTCTTCTGTGCAGCTAAATACCTTTTTTTTAAGTGAAATACTGACAATAATGTGTATTTTTATAATACATAACCCTCTAGTCACTACAGCACAAAATTACACTTCATCTTCTATCTGGGCAAACATATCAAAAGAAGCAGATTAGAACTAATTTTACAATGGTCCTGTGAGGGAGCAAGCTGATGCAGAAAAAAATTGACAGTGCCCTAAAAGAGTCTGCTCCCATTAGAAGCTGAAGGTCGCTAGCAATAGGTGTCTGAGAATAGTTTTAGTGTAGTTTTAAGTACACTCTGAATGTTCTTCATTGAGACAAGCTCTAACTTTTTGACTGCCAGGTTGAGTAATATAGAAGGATTTTAAAGTACTATATAATTTGCCCCTGTAATTTGGTTGAAAAGGCTTTCAAATGGACAGAGCTTTTCAATAGCCTATGAAGTTCACCAGTGACAGGCATAGAGACAAAGGAGGGAAATCATGAATGAACAATTTCAAGGTCTGATACACAGGAGAAAAGCATTTATATGTAGCATCCTCAATGAGGATATGTCACATATTTAGTCAACATCCCAGCTAAAAGTAGCATTGTTATTAAACCAAGCATTTCACCTGGTGCTTCTGGGTTTAGCACCTACACTGCTGAGCTTATGGATCTCGCATTGTGCCTGACACTGAAAGCTGGCATGTACCCCTGCAAGCTAAATGCTGACAGGTACCGCTGTACCACTTCCCTGTGTAATACACTTTCTTGTATCTTCACATACATAGCAAATTTTAAAGTTCAGCTCTGCCTTCAATCAGGAGACTATTACACAGGTCTGGTCCTCCTTTCCATTCTTATGTAATACTATCGTGATTCAGTAGAAGAAAATGGAATTAAGGATGAGCCTTATTTTTGTGGAGAAAATCACTGAGAATAGAAATTTCTCATAATCTTTGAAGTTCAAGTTATAAAATAAGTTTTGCTATGTCAGGCACAGCATAGCAATTTTATAAATACATTAGGAAAAGGATAAAAAAGAGGGTCTGTATGATTCATTGACTGAATTACATGATCACTGAACAGGCAGGCTGTTTATATGGTTTACTATACATGGTGCTCAGTCATTAAATAGCAAGTGAATGAGGCCAAATGGAAAGCAAAAAAACAATCCAGCTATCTCACCCACTTGCAGCATTATCAGAGCGACCATTTTGCACCAAGCCTCCAGACCACACTCTGCTGTGCTGCCCTGCGATGGGTGCCCACGATTTACAAAGAGATACAAGAGCAAGGGTTCTTTTGGAGGCAAGAGACATCAGTAACCCACCAGCAGCCAAGTGCACAAGACGAGCACCAAGCAAGCATTGTAAAGTATGGAGGGAAGCGTGAAGCAAGACAAAGGCAAGGAAAACACAATAAGGTCATGCTCCAATAAGGTCATGCTCTGTGTCACAAACCAGATGTGTCTTCGCATCACACGTGCCAACCCACTGTCCCCTGTAGCACCTGCCTGCACCTTTTCTCTGGCATGGGAGCCCTCCATCATGCCATAGAGAGACTGTCAAGATTGTGTGTGATCTCTGTTTCTTCTTTCCCTGCTTCCTGTAATCACAGGTCTTGCACTGACCCTTCACTTTCCACTGCTGTCTGCCAAACTTCCTTCAAAAAGAAAGTTTCTTTAAACATTCCTCAGCAGGACCTCAAAGTTCTCCTCTCACATCTATAGGATCCTGTGTGATTTTGGTGTCCTCCCTCCTCCGTCACCTAACATTGCCTAACTAACTGTCCCATAAGGAGTTTCTGTATGTGTGTCCATCATCCTTGCACCGCCCCTTCTGTCCCAGTGCTTGCCTATGAGAATCATCTTTTCTTCCACCAGCACTTTGTGCACCCCCTTCCACACTTTAGCCACCCCCACACAACAGGCAGGGTCTGTCCTCTTCACTGTGCTGCCCATTGTGGGCTCCATCCCACAGACCAAACCAGAACTAGTCAAATCCCCCAAGGGTAGTCCTGCACATGAAAGCTTGTTCAATTGTTTCACATCTTCTGTCTTCTGCCTATGGGATGAACTGAAGTAGATCTATTGTTACAGTGAAAGACATTACCTGATGCTGCAAAAGAAGTCTCTGGTCTACATGCAGATGTATTCAAACTCTGCTCTAGGGTAGGTTACCAGTTTTCCTGCACTGATGTTCTGGTATTTCCCCAAAGCAAAAAACTTCTTGGCAGAGGTTCTAAGAACATCCTCTGATATTACAGAATTAACTAGTGCAGGCTTCAAAGCTGACAAAGACAGATAAATCAGGTCCCGAGATAAGATGTCAGACAAATGAGCAAGCTCACAGATGAAATTACAAGAGGAAAGAATCAGAAGAGTGAGCAGATGCAGAAAAGGACAGTGAGCAAAGAGGAAATCCTGTGCTGTTACCTCCGTACTCAACACTGAGGCAAACACATTTTATCCCTCAACTTTTCTAAATGATGCTTTTCATAGGGTGGGCAATAAAAACTAGAAGGCACAAACCTTACTAAAATCAAAGTTTAACAGAGAAGTTGGGGGAAAAAAGATTAGAATCTAATCTAGTAATCTACTAACATTCTTAAAGGCTGATTTAAATTTTACTGAAATCCAAGCAAAGCCTATCACTCCAATAAAAGGAAGGGCCTTGAATAAATCAGGCCACAAATGTTTTATAAATACTACTTGAAAAACTTCACTGAAGTCCAAAATGCAAACATACTATGAGAATGACAGAGCAAACACTGGGCAGAAACTTTAAAGTTTGGTCCCACACTGTGTAGGAAACTCCTTAGAACCCCTTGTTTACTTCCAAATAGTAAAAGAATAAACATTAGTCATGATGCTAAATACTAGCACCCTCTAGTGTGCACCTCTGCTACAAGTGTCCTCCTTGAGTTCATTTTTGCACTCAGGTCACACAAAACCACAGCTCTCCTATTCATTCTTTGCACTCTCTTCCCATCTATGACTCACACAAAAGTAAATCCCATTTATATCACAGAGAATTGGTGTAAGCTCACCTCAATTAAAGAAGTTATTTTTCAGAAGGGCTGACATTTCTTGTTTTCTATTGTTTTGTGGTTCATATAATAATATTTCCACAGTAATTAATATAATATAATATAATATAATATAATATAATATAATATAATATAATATAATATAATATAATATAATATAATATAATATTTCCATAATAATACTTCCACATAGCCAATTAGCAAATATTTGCCAAAGAGCAATCCTAAAACTTCCCCAGAGGTTAAATTAAAATGTACATAATTACTCACCTAATGGTTTGAGATACGATTGTTAAAGTCTTAAATTATTCTTACAAAAACGTTCTTCTATGAAGGAGCAACTTAATTAAAATATAAATAATAAACTAAACTGGTAAAAGAGTTTCAATTGGCTCTTCAGTATAGAACACCTAAATTTCACTTTCAGTGTTCTATATCTTATATATCTTGTTCCACATATGCTTTTTAATCATGTAAATTAATGTATTCATTAACAAGTCTTGAAAGAACAGCATTTGCATTTTTATGGAGGGTTTGGTGGGATGGGGTTTTTAAGACTAATTCTCAAAAAAACCCTTCTATTAAAGCAATCTTTTCTCCACTTATAAAAACAGCAGTCACCACTTGGAGGTCATCATTTTCTAGCATTTATGCAAAATGATCCCAGATTACAAGGGGATGATCGATACCTAAGTAGAAGTTGTATGTTATAAATGAGAGGTAACGGCTGACAAAATACATCTTTGCAAAGGAAAAAACCACTTTTGTGATTATTTTTTAAACAAAAGAATAAGACCTTCAGTGGAGTGATAGAATTTCTTGTTATAAAGTTTGCTCCTGCATGAAAATGTACAGAGAAGCAACTTTGAAAAGCATATATAAATTACAAAGATGAGCATTCAGCTTGATGAACACATGGAAACTTACTACAGGAGGGTTACTGGGCGCCTGTCAATGTGGAAATACAGAAAAAAAGCGCAGAGATTGAGTGAAGAAGGAAACACCTCTCCATAAACATGAACCACCCTTCTCAGTCGCGAAGCCATGATGGCAGGAGCAGGGTCCTGCCAGGTTGCAGCACTCACGTGTCCCCAGGCCACCTGCTGCCCCCAGCCCGTGCAGAGCCCTGGCCTCGCATGACTCTGCTCCTCCAGGACACCGACCCTGCTCCTCCAGGACAGCGAGCTGCTGCCACCGGCTGCAGGGCCTCAGCCGAGGCAGCAGCCGGCAGCCACACGTGCCACTGCAGATGGGTCCAGGCACGGCAAATGGGGTGTCGCGTGCCTGACAGAGCATCGTGAGTCAGGGACCTGCTGGGGACTTCTCTTCTGTTTTCTGGCAGTTTTTTAAGTTTTTTGTCTGCTTACTTTTCATATAGATAAATGTCTAACACAAAACATGGTCAGGCTTGGTATTAAATCCTCTCTCTGCTATTATCCTGCTATTACTCCACTGCTTTAAGTGTAAGACTTTGTTAGGGGGTGAAAATTTCTCACAAGCTGGGTCTTAGCAGTGCTGGCCAAGTTTGGAACACGCTTATTGCTACACCAGCCAAGCACGGTGCTAAAACAGGTGATAAAGAGGAAACAAATCTCAGTTTGCACAACAGCTCTTTATGTTCACCACACAATCTGCCTCCAAACTACCTGTGGAAAGGCCCTGGGTCCTTTGTTCCCATTAGTATTATCAGCTGCTCAATGAGTTCCATTGACTGCTTGCCACCACTCTCCAAGCACACAGTTAAACTTTTGTAGGAAGAAGAATAGCTCACAAATGAAAGTAAAATATAGGCAAATATTAATTATAATAAAGGAAGAACCTCTTGAGAAAGACCTGCTTTACCAAACAGGAATTCTTAAAATAAACAATGAATCAGGAAAAACAAAGTATGTTCACAGTTAACAGTATTATTTCTATACAGACTACTCTAAAGCTTTCCAGATGGGATAAACAGATGTTAGCCTGTACTAGTCAACAACAGATATCCCTTGCACGACATCTTGTACATTATTCCATCGGATTATATTTTTATCAGATAAAAATAGCGCTTGCTATATAATACAAAGGAAGAGGGTCTATATGTACAAGGAACCAGCTTTGGATGCTTTTAGAACTACCTTGTAATTTCATATTTTCTGTGCTCATATGCCTTTTTAGTCTCAGGATGGTCTTTTTTCCCTCCCACCCTTCTTGGTAAGCATAGAAGAGACTCCAGTTGCTTTTATACGCCAACTCACAAGCCTCTCTGAGACTCAAAATGCCCACTCAAAAGCATTCTGTGTCTCATTTTAATCCTGTATTTGAATCATTTCTTGCAGTATGCAACAGAAACTGTAAAAAAATACCCAGTGCTAAGTGCCAGGTGCCTTTGCAATAAACCAATGATAAAATCAGATAGAAAGTCTGAACTGACATCTGCTCTTTCCCTCCCTAACCAACAAAAGAGTAAAGAGGAAACTAAATCAAAATCTAATCAATATCTTCCATAAACACCAATTCCTGCACTACCCTGAATGCAGCAGAGGACAAAAAAAAATAGATTATTTTTGAACAAAGCAACTATTAGATTTCACTGTTCACCAGTAGCTTCCTGTTCTCCTAATGGGAATACATGAACAAATGAGCCTTAATTATTTTACTATGCTGTTATTCATTGCTTTGTTCCATTTTTGCAGTCTTCATCTCACTGTCACAACAGTGAATTAAGAAAGATCTGAAACAGGGACTGTTTTGCCTCTTGACTGTGCTTGCCCCAGTGGGTCCCTGCAGCACTAACCCAGCGCACCATGGGGACCTCCCCCGGCAATGCCAGGCCAGCAGTTCCCCAAAACATCTATAATGGCAAAGCCAGTTCAAAGACAGCAGCCGTAGTGGCTTATGGTCAGACCTACACTGTGCCTGATACACTCAAGCCTTCACATGAGGGGAGAGCAGAAAGAAAGTGCACGAAGATGTGCCAATCCTTTTCTGCCTTATCCCCAGCTTCAGTGGAACCATCCTGCATCCACAGCAGGACATCACTTCCAAAAGTCACTGATTTACCTGAAGGTAAGTCCTCAGCTTACACAAAACATTATTTCATTAAATGACTTAGGGTCTCCCAACGGTAGAATACCGTAAAGCAGAAAATACAGTATCCATTGCTACACCATAGCAAGCTGCAGTAGAAACTGTTTCATTGTACTTATACAATAAAAACGGGTTTGTGGCAGTAATTGGAAAGAGTATTTAAAAGTCTGCTTGACTGTCATGCATTGTGGGAGAAACAATTATCAATGTGGTTTTATAACGCACTAGAAACTGTTTTGAGTGAGCCTCCAAAGAAAATAAATCCTTTTAAAGTTTCAAAATATTTGGATTCCCAGATGAGTTCATAGCAGCTTTTTTTCTTTTTCTTTTGCAACAGCTTTATACTCCTTTTTTAAATAAATAAATAAATAAATAAATAAATAAATAGTCAAGTGGATTCTGCCTTCCTTTCCATCCTCATTCTGCACGACCTTCAAGTCTTAATAATTAAGAATATCATTCTGAAAACTGTTCTCTTTCCCAGTTTTGGTTCTTCCCTGACCCACATTTAAAAAAAAAAAAAAAAAAAAAAAAAAAATTTATACAAATACTTAGGTTATTATTCTTAGTAATACTTTGAGTTTTGGTTGCTACTACCTTTCATTTTTCTTGATGATGACTGTATGCAGGCTATCAGAAGTTACAGCCACATTATGACTGGTGGCTTTAGTAATTTACAGTATCTTACCATTGATACTATATTTGTGTAATAGGTTTGCTCTAGTTGCTTTTGTTTAATACTGCCATTTGATCTTAACAAATATATTTATGGAAGTTGAAAAGAAAAATTAGAAACATTTTTTACAGTAATGGGTACCATATAATACAGAAAAATTTTATTCTCTTATTTTTAAAATTATATCTTGCTGTTTCATAAAAATCTTCTATTTTTGGCAATCCCCAAAGGAGCAGTGCTGTATCCCTCTCTCCACACACCGCATCTCCTCCGTTCCATTCACACCTGCCACTCGTTCCTAAAATTTGATCCAATGACTTGTGAGGCTTGAAGAAAGTGAGAAATTATTTATGTATTATTTCTAATCACAGAATATTTGGACCTCCAGATCTAAACAATCATCCTTGTCTCTCATTTCAAATCCACGACTTTCTCCTTGCAAAGGCATGTACACACATACACATTTGTTCTGTTATTAGGGAAATCTGGGGAAAAAATGATTGCTGTTTACAAGCAGAGCAACAGCAGTGTCCACAATTAGGAACTCAACAAAAGCAATCTTTCCTTTGTTTGAAAGAAATTAATTGAGATACAACAGCACGAATGTATGCACTAAGAAGCCACAGAATATTAGCATGAAAAAAACTAGCAAGATCTTACAGGCAACAACACCCTTGCACAGCACTTGCTGAAACCTGTGTTCAAGGACGCAGGATCAAGCAACACAACTTGAATGTGTATGTGCTTGCATGCATGGCCATGAATGGCATACTTCAGGAGCATATTAAAATAACCTTTTCTGTTTAGTTAATAACTTACATAAGAGGTAAATAATAACAGGAAGTCACTTAAAACTCGAATAAGTCTGTTCCTGAGCAGCTTAACTGACATGTTGATGTTATTCCCAGAGTCTGAATTCCTGGAAAAGAGGAGGTTGTCACAAATGAACAACTTCCCTTTCTAAGGGAACGTAATTTGATTCATCCAAGATGATTTTGATTAATCTGATTCAGTGCTCTATTTAGGGGAAATGCATTATGTTTCCATGGCCTTATCATCGGATTGATTTCCTCCTTTATTCTAAAAGGCAAATAATATTTTTCAAATTATACTTTCATGCTGGCTCTAACTTTGGAAGTGAAGGGCCAGGTCTAGCAACACTGTTATGCCTTGCCTCCTAGAAACTGCAAAGTAACAACTCTGAGGTTTCTGCTTCCATGTCAGATCTGGCTAACACAGGTCAACAAGTTCAAATTTCTAGACTGGCAATTCACACACACTGTCATCACATAGTCTCTACTTCCTTTTGATTGTTGAGCATTTTAAAAAGCATGGAGCTTTTTGTTTAAGATGTTAAGTATAGGAGTGTAATTACCTCAGATGAAAAGAACTCCCCCTTCATTTGTTCAACTACATGTTGGACCTGGAATAAAACTACAATCAACAGTTTTTAGGTGAGGTATGTCGTTTTAAAAAGTGTACAGATGTGTAACATTTCAAGAATAAGAAAACAGAAGCAACATGCTTTGGCCATGTTGCCCTCTTCAACGGTTACAAGCAGAATCTTTGTAACACTATAAGGGTCTGAGTTTTCTCCTTCATCAGTCCTTACTTCACTGACTCCACAGTTTTTTATACCTGTCACTTTAGGTTCTCAGAGTTTTACTGTTTACTGTTTACTTCAAGATGGGTGTTTTCGGTAGGGAAGAGCTCAAGGGAAAGCCAGGAAGAGAAGCAAAGAGGAAGAGAGCAATGAAGCAGTTGTCCTCCCCAATAGGTAACAGCTTTTTGACAAATAAGGTGTCATCCCATGCTCACACAGTTCCTGTTGAGATTCATTTACCTGACAAATTACTCCCCCAAACTTCTAGCTTCATTATTTCTTTAGCTAATTATGCCTGCATTTTTTTTTTTTTTCTTCTCGAGTGATTTGTGATGGTAGTGAACATCTGGCATCATGTTACACACAAGTTTCTTTCCAATTAATATGAAGAAACAAAATTTGTTTTAGGAATGTTTTGTTTTACAAAAAGGTCATGTCCTAGGTAAACTTCAGATACAAATGTAAATACACACATCGGCTTTTTCACCCACTTTGAGTCCAGTGTATGCAAAATCAATTGCATCACAGAATACATGTAACCCTTTCATCCAACTACTATTATAACAAACATAGTACGTTCTGTTCAGAAAGAGCAATAGAAAAACATTTATCAAAGAGACTCACTTTCAGTAAAAGCCAACAGTTACCAATCTCTGTACTTACCTAAGGACATCCCAAACCTACATAAGAGTGTGTTGCTCTGAAAGTATTTATTGCCTTTCCAATGCATGTACTTTTTTTTGCAGTTTTCTCACTGAAGAGTCAGTCCTCTGTTAGAACTCTTAACCCACTCCTGGTTCCCAAAATGAGGAATGGAAAACCTTAAAATGTATATGAAGGTATTTATTGTATGTAGAGATAATTCTGTTACAGAACTAGCTGTATGTATATTGGAGGGTATCTGAGTCACACAGATCCTCACTGCAGATATTCTCTGCACTTGAGTGAAGATGTCTAAACTATCTGACCCAAAAGCGAAAAGGTAACAAGGGCATCTTTAAATCCTTCAGATTTTCAAATCCTTTGCTGAAATTTGTATCGCATCCACTTAACATTTCTGACCTGCATCGGGCTCAGACTAGACAGATTAAGTAGTTAATTAGTTATTAGTAATTAGACCTTCTTCTTCCTGGTCTTTTGGAATGGCATTTTACTGATGGACTCACCTTTCTCTGAGTTTTTAGTGACTTTATTATGCATCCCTCTTTCATTTGCTTTTTGCTTTGCAGGAGGATGCTTGTTTCACTTCATGGTTTAGACTTTTCAAAAAGTCAACATCGGTCACATTTTTCTACTGCTATTTCCCAAGGCAAAAATGTCATCTGTGAAGATCACATGCAGTCTGCCACTCTATCAAAAACTTGTGCATTTGTGTACCTCACAAGATGAAAACAATTGCACACAACCCAGGCAAAAAGTGTTTCTTTGGGCATCTTAACTATTCCCTAATGGGTCTGCTGTTGATTCTGCAACCTCCTCCCAGACCTCAGTGGATATCCATCCCCATGCCCTGAGCTTGCTTGGTGGTGGTACTGCATGGACTCCTGAGGTGACATTTTTCAAGTATCAAGTTAAAAATGCTGAGGACACAGAAGCAGAGAGCTTTCATAGAATGAGAAATCTCTCTTATGTTGACAACTAGTCCATGTTCCCCTTTTGGGTGTTTGTCTCAGCTGTGCCATGCTGTACCATGCATTATTCAGACTACCTGCCTTGTCGTAGTAGATCTGTGTTTTACTTTGGTGTTGACTGGTGAGCACGTGAGTCTGCCCAGATGTTACTGGCTGCTGCAGCCCCACAGGACACTGTGATAGCCCCCCTCTCTGGAACAAAGATTCCTGTGACAGAGGAACTAGTATTCTACAGAGCTTTTGTATTCTAGGAGACCCTTGTACAAATGAATAACTGCTGAAGAGAGAAATCTGATAAAAACAAATGTTAGAAGGAATAGTGCTATGGCTGAAGGGTTCCTTGCTGGAACTATGCCAACTGATCTATGTCTGAAGTCTTAACATTTGTAGGAAATGCCACATGGAAAATCTCATGTAATATACAAGACACACCAGTGCAGCAGGTCTGCTTTCAGTCCCATTGATATCCGTTTAATACAGCTACCTAACAATACCTGAGTTCTTGCTGGTGAAGTTCCATCCAAATGAATATAAAAATTTGCAGTCTGTAGGGTCGACTGCAGACTAATTCCTTATGAAAGTACACCCTGAGCAATGGAGCTAGTTTCCACATCACTGCTTGTGACCAATGCAGCTGTGGCATCCAAACAATTTTACTACAGCACCATAACCTCAACTCAACTCAGGAGAAATAAAAGAATCTATAAAGAAGGAATGCACATTTTTTTAAAAAAATATATCATTTCAAGACTGAGGATAATAAATTTGCCATCAAAAAATATTTTTAGCTAAACTCTCCTGTAATCCAGCCTTTGCAGTGGTGAGTACTAATCAAAAGCTTACAAATAACAGCAAATTCAACTAAACCAGGTCAAAGAAACTGCTTTGAACTAGGTCAGAGGTTTTAAGTAAACTCGACAGCTGTTTGCCCAATGTCTTAGTCCTCACAGACTCAGTCAGGTACTGTCTGAGCTCCTGAAGATGTCCAGATCTGAAATTATGAAATTTATTTTCAACATCTCAAAATACAGTTTGTGAATGCTGTGTGACAGGGCTGTCAACCTTTTAATATAAAAGGGAATTAATACCCTGTTCTCCACTGGCTGATTTCTGCTTTTCTGCTACAAATCCATGATATAAATCAAATGCCATGAAACTGCTTATATATATTTTTTTCTTCCATTCAGCTTCTCTGGACACCACTTATGGAGGTAATTTTATTTTCCCTACTATTATCTGAAAGGATGGGAAACAATCACAAGTATGTCCACTAAAACTATGTATCCTTTGGAATTAAAAGGACAGCCACTAATACTGACCTTTGGAATTTTGCATTTTGGTCTTTATCATGAGAAAATAACTATCGCAATGGCCTATTGAAATGGCATGGGTATTGGAAGAGATAGAATGTAGAGCTTTTGCTGCCTGTGGATACCTCATCACAAGTCTGAAATTCAAACTATTTGTAATGCTATGTTTGTACAACACACTGCACCAGTGTCAGCATTGTTCAGCATGCTTCAACACAGATTTATTACACAGAAAACCTTAATACTGATGGTTAATTTATAGCTGCTTTTAAGATTATCTAATAGCAAGGTAGATGGATGGAAACTTTTTTCTGTTTTCTCATGTAGGGCTTTATGCCATGTCCCAAACCTTGCTGTCTTCAGCTAGGAATATTCATCTACTGAGGGCAATTCAACATGTAAATTTACTTCAATGATACAAAATCAATTCTTAAAACCTGTGATATCACCAAACCTTTCAAGGCAGTTTATTAAGACCAACTGATAAAGTTTCATAAAGCTGCTGCTGGGTAGCCGAGTGTAAAGAGGAGACTAAACCAAAGTGAAAGAGTCAAGAGTTCACAAAAAGAAGAAAGAAATGCAAATAGGCTCAGCTTTCTTGTGTTATCATGCTTATAAGACAAATAACCACACGCAGAAGGACAACACAATTCAATAGGACCATAATGAGCTTAAATGGGATTTTTTCTGTGTTTTCACAACCAACTTTTTCTCCAACCATGAAGAAGCATCAAGGCTCACACTAGACACAGCTACCACTGAACATCAAAGGCAGATTCTCAAAAGCTCAGTGTGCATCAGACAAATAATTGATGTTAAAAGCAAGGACCCACACATTAACTGTAGCTGAAGTAAAGGGCATTCAGCTGAAGCCCTGTGGCAATTTTACATTGCAAAAACTGAACTATATTTACTGTTCTCCCCATTTATTCATTTCAGTCTTTGAGCAAACTCCAGGAAACCTTAAGCCTTGCAATAAAGCCAAAAAATGACATAAACAAGTGAGTTAGTTTCCATAATGAAAATACCTACACATGCATTGCACAAAGACAGTGACCTGTCATCACAGTGAAATACCATAGAAGTTCCTATGCCTGTGCTGGAGCCTTCAGTAAAAACCAGTATTTAACTACTGGAGTTTTCCCTAGTGCATAAACTTTAATCTTACAGGATCTGAAATGATTGAGGTATTTAATGTTTTCCAGATTTCCATATCTGTCACCGCCGCCTTTATGCTATGTTTACTTCCCAGCAGGAAAATATGGAATTCCATTGACAAGAGTCTCCTGGGAGCAGGATAGTTTTTCAGACGATAGTTATTAGAGAAATTATTTTTCAGTTATCAGCATCAACAGCAGGACTTAACACACACATGCCTGCAGAGTAGTATCTTACTAGCAGCCTACATGACCTGTTAGGAAAAGAATCAAACCCACCAAAAGCTATGGTAACCACTTCTAGGAAAGAGACAAAAAAATCCTGGTTGTCAAATCACTGAAATAAGCTAAGACCTATAATATAATTAGCAAGGGTATTTCTGACAAGACAAGGCAATCTAACAGTTACTGCATTGGACTGAGATGAAAAAGCTGAGAGTAGATTCTTTGCCTCTGACACTGATCAAGCAGATGTCCTTGGGTGAGTCACTGTGCTTCCCTCTAATTTTCCTGAAATAGTGGAGGAAAAGCTAATAACGACAGTTTGAGAGACAGGCCTGTGTCTGCCCATGAGTGGTTTTGAACAGCCTTTATCCTCACGTCCTTCCAGACAGACTAAAACTTCCATTCTGGAACAGAAATCTATCACTAAGGAGAAAATCTTTGTTTAGAAAACTAGAACATGGTTATTGTGAGGCTGCGGACATCAAACACTTATTCCAAAAGAAGACCTAACCAAGAAGGAAGCTCTGATCATCATATCATCATACATATATTTTTTTATACATACATGATATTCTGTGATTTTTTTTTCCCCACTCACACAACCCGTTTGTAAAACTTGGCGCAGCATTTTGCAGGTCCTGCTGAAACAAATGCTAAAACCAGTTTTAACACAACTAGACAAATACCGACACCCTAGACAGCCTATTTATAGCTAGCTAAACTGAACCAAACCACACTGCATCAGTGTTAGAAATCCAGGTTTGAAATGCCATGACAAAACCACACAACATAACAACTGTATTTTGAGTACTGCATTCCCTCCTATATCTGAGCAAAGAGGTTTAGAATTGTTCATGAGAGCAGACATGCAAAAAAAAGCCCAAATGGTGCTGTTTACACTGTTCAGTACAGAGCCTGCCACTGAAATGTAGAAACAGCAATAAGGAGGTTTATGGCCTGAAAAATAATGTGCCTTTTTTTTTTCATTTCTGCTGTAGATAAACTCCCAAACAACGTCCCTTATTGATGGAGAACACCATTATTGTATCCTTACAAAAGACTAATACATCCCAGTACTTCAGTCAATTATCAGTCCCTTTACAACTGCATTTATTCTAGAAAAAGCTAAAATGATGAATAGGCTTGTTCATTTGGAAGGAAGAAGGGCTTCAGACAGCCTCTGCACTGAAGCCCATCAACCTGATATATTTTCAGAATTTTACACAGATGCAACACAAGTGGAACAGAAGAAAGCACTTAACTCCTTTTAATTACTACAGCATATAATCTTGTCTCCGTACCTCATCTTTACTACAGCACAGCACTTAGAAATAGCCCAAGAGAGTAAATCTTTTGTCCTTTATTCAGATAGAGGAAGATCAAAGTTTTTCTTTTCCATGCAGCCAGTCCTACCTTAAGGTGTCTAAAAGCACTTTACAGACCAGTGAGTTAAATATTGGCAGACAAGCAGTTATAGCTGAAACACAACTGGGAGCAGTAAGGTCCCAATCCTGAAATGTGTTTATCTGCAAAATATGAGAAGGTTATCAACCACTGCTGGCTTCATTGTTCTTATTTCAAAAGTTTGCTGGAGACAGTGTGAATTTATAAGGAAACAGATGTGAAAAAAATCCACTTTTCTTAATTCTAGGCATTGGATATAAGAAGAAATGGCAATTAGAGCAAATTATCTAAACGCCTTACTAGCATAGGGAGATACACTTGAATATAATGGAATTTTTACCTCTAATTCAGAAGATTAATTTGTTCTTTATCACTTCATATTAATTTGGCCAAATATTATCCCCACTTTAAAGCTGAATTCAAAACATTTGTATTTTTGTTCTAAAATCTTCAAATGAACATCTGTTTTTCTCAAAGCTTGTTAATAGCAATGGAAGGAGTTTCCAGCTACACTCCCTTTGTTCTCCTTTTTTCTTCATGAGGGTATTTGTAGCCTAATTAGCTGACATGCATCATCTGATTTTACAAAAATTAATGCCTCAAAAGTGTCAACAACTAAAAAAAAACCCGAAAACAACAAAGAATTAAACTACACAGAAGGACCACCATGAAAATGCTGGTAAAGACAAATCAAGGATTAAAGCAGGAATGCCCTACATTTTGCTCACAGCAGAAGGCTAAACTGTACAATAAGGATTACTTACATGTCCAACATGACAAAAGAGGTGCATGCAGTGAAACTTTCCTTCATACGAACTTCCTTTTAAAACACCATACAAAAGTTGAGTGAAATCTAAGGCTAATTCTGGGCAACCTGTTTCCTTCCTATAAACCAATAAAATAGTTGTTTTGAGATTAGTCATGTAATCAATGATCAAGTGGGGGCACTATCTTATCAGCGTTTTGTTAATTATCTTAGATGGGGGTGAAAAGTTCGCATTTCAAAAATCTTCCTACAGAGAGCAAAATCCCAAAAGTCAAACCGCTCCTTTACCCATCAGTCTCCGTATCTTTCATCATTTTGAGTAAGAGCTACTGCTTTTAAAAGTGTATATGAGTACAGACAGGAGCATGTGACTTGACCTGCACAAAACACATAGCAAGGTTTATTCCTAAATACTGGCAAACTCACTACTGTACATACCCTTACTTGACACTTGGCAGAAAACTTTTGCTGAAATCCATTCTACCTCTGCATCACCGACTTGTGCCAAGACTTTAGTTTTCATTTTGCAAACCCACTTATTCCCAAAATCTAAACAACTTTGTTTCTGCACAATGATTCCCCTTTAATATTTCCATTTGATTTGTGTCCAAAAAAAAAAAAAAAGACTGAGGTTCTACTGGGTGTTACACCTCCAGGATCAGGCAGCTAAGATCATATGCCCATATATTTTTAACATACCATTTCTTGCTCATAGGAACTTTACATCTTGAGTCATGAACTAGAATTTGTTGTTACATGAGTCTGTAGAGGCAAAGATTTCCAATAGGTTCAAATTAATCAATAATAGGTAAAAAAAGCTAGAGGACTCATCCCTTTTTATTCTCTTTAATACTCCTAATCTAGCAGATGTGGATAATGGGGAGATGATGGGCAGCAGAGGATGGCCAGGCTTGCCTACTGCCCCTGTCATCACCTGCTGCCACCATCAGAGGCAGAATGCTGGGAACGTTGGTCTGACCCAGCAGGGAATTTAAGTTATTATTACTGCTATTTTTCTGAAAATCCATTTTTGAGCTTGGTCACTTATTTTACCACAATTTTATCACAATCTACAGCTTTTCTTCTTGGTTGTAGTAAAATCTTTCTTTCTAGTCTACAAAATACCTTCTTTCTTAATTACAAATACTTCAGATTAATTTTGCTGTCCGATCTTAACTTGATGAGCCATTTTGCTTCTTCCACATAAGGTCATGCTTGCTGCTAAAGCAGCACTCTTCTACCTGAGCCCTCAGTGCTGTGACAAACTGCATGCAAGACTGCAGATAAAAGAAAACTAGAGCAAGAATGATTTAGGATTGGGGCACTTCACTGCATATGAAGTAAACACGTCTTTGCACCTCAATTAATTTCTACTCTTAGTCCCTAGGCAAAATCCAGGAAAAAAGATCCACATAAGTTGCACAGTTCATATTTTACTTGTACATTTTTGCATGTTCTAGAATATCAGGAATTAACACATTTCTAAATGTATTGCAATCATTACATTGCAAGGAGCAAGATTTAAGCCAGGCATAACTCCATGGGTTTAAAAAAGAGCTAAAATATTTACATACCATAAGAAGTACCAGGTAGTAAGGGTCAGAACTGCAACCAAAGTGTGCAAGTCAACAGGTAACATGAGTAGCCTAACCCTTAGCTACTCAAGAGATTAATATTCTGAAAACAGACTAATTTGTATTCAGCACTACATGATAGACCCAGATGCACACAAGATCAAGGAGTCACATAATAACGATAGAAAATTAAGACCTTGTTGTATATTCTAATTTACAATTTGGTAAAACCTGGTGAATTCCTAGGAAGAGGCCATAGTGAATTTCTGAATTCAGGCTTGAAGATTACTCAAGGCAAAGAGAATATTTCTAGATGCTCAGCCAGAAGATAAGCTTGTCTGATAAATACAGTCATGCACAGAATGGACCCATGTCCTTGTGCTGTGATTTAGGATCTTACACTGATAAGGTACAGCCAATTTAAATTGAAGGAACAAATATTGCAGGATAATTACCTCAAATGTAAGCCTACAGTAGTAATACAGAGGTATGTTTGCTAATATTTACCTATTTCCATGAAAAAAATCTAAAGTTTGCATGGTTAGAACATTGTTTTAAATATAATTCAACATGCAAATATAAGGATGAATGCACGTTGTTTAAATACATTATATCCTATAGAATGTGCAATAAGACCATTACGTATATTTAATATGAAAATGCTACATTTAACAATACAATACGTTAAACAGAATTTTTCATATATACAGTAATCATGAGTCATAAGCAAAAATAGTGCTCAGGTATCTGTAAGAAAATATGAAATATGGTACCCAAATGCATTAAGAACAGCTTTATTTAAGAGAAATAATTCTAACATTATTCCAAGTTATTATTCAATTTTTCCAGAAAACATATTTACAAAAATAAGAAACTGGCCAGACATAACTAACTGGAAAGACACTTCTCAGTCTGAAACTACTGAACTGGAAGTTTTAATGATGGATTAGAAGTGCAACTGATCAAGAATTTTGTAACTTATCATAGCAAAGCGGTAAAAAATAGGGCAAATATGGTGTATGATAGATGTTCATTTACACATTAAAAATTAATATTTGTATCCAATTGCTCCTTTACAATTGAAACCCTTAATGAAGCCTCCCCAAATATTGGTATATTTAGGCCATTTAGAGCACAGAATTGAAAACACAGCACAAGTAAATAGTATCTCTTGTACAGCTTTTTTTTTTTTTAATAGGTTCAAAGCTACTTTAAAAAGAAGGTGACAATCACTATTTGACAGATGTGAATAGAAGATGCAGAAGCAAGACAAAATAATTTCCTGAAGTTACACCTTCTGTCACAACCTGGAATAGAAAGCACGGGTTTCTGTATCAGTGAGTGAACAGAAAGCCATTCTCACGCCAGGACGAATACGTGTAGTCACCTTTGCAATAGAGGTGAAAAGGTCAATTGTTGCTTATGCTTGTTCATAAGAATATGCTTGATCTTCAATATGGTTTTAAGAGGAGGTCAGGATAATTAAGCTCAGTCTTACAACATAGAAACTAAGGCACACATCACAGTAATGGCTCGCCAAGGTCCAAGGTCAGCCAGGGAGAGACAGAGCTGGGAAACAAAACCAAGACAGCTCAACCTGGTCATGTGCCTGTCATCTAAGCCAGGAAATATTTCAGCACTGCATGCCCTTGGTAAGTAAAACTCCAGATCAGTCATGTGTACCATCTTAATTTTGTTTTGTGTTGGCTTTATTTTGTTTGTTAGTTTGGGGGGTTTTGTTGTTTTGTTTTCTTATGTACTGATTTTATTTTCGGTTTATATTCAAAGAACAGAAATATTTCTTACCAAGCCCCCTTGTCCCAGGAAACCCAAACATATAAGAAGGCTGAATTTTCATGTGACAGAGAATTCACAACAAAGTTTTAAACGGCAAATGAAATGTAAGCTTCAATTATTTGAAACCTGTGTACTACCATTGTATTATCTATTACAATGTAATACATTATTCTGTCTTAATTGCAAGTATCTAATTTCCAGTGTAATGTCAATCTTCTCGTAAGCATGAAATATCATTCCCTTGATTACCAGTTTTAAAATATATATTTTATTATGTTAACTGATATCTATTCATCAATAACTCATTCAAATGTGCCGAATAACCTTGCTCTTCTATAATTCCGCCCAGGTCTCACTGGCAGATAATATGGAAAGATCAATGATGGACAGAAGTGAACTGTTCCATATTACAAGTTGCCCATGTCTTTAATCTTCAATGCTGTCAAAGACAATGTAACTAAGAAAATCTTTAATCATTATTAGTAAACCTGATGAGTAGAGAAAAAAAAAATGAATTGTAACATGCAGAACTTGAATGATGGTAACTATCAGTCATTAATGTTTCAAACTGAAAGGCATTTTCCATGTATCATATATTACACCAAATTAAATATGTGTCAACCAGTCAAATAAAGGACACTGATTTATTGATAGAAGGCCCAAAGACAAATAGTACACCTGAATGAATCCATCACTCTTTACAGAGTTATTTAAAACAAAGTCGCAGTATTTAATAAAAGTTTGAATTTGTCTTTGGTTGGTTAATGCATTCTGTTCCCAATTCAAACCAGATGAAAGCTTAAGAAAGTTCATCTTAGGTCATTTCTGTGCTACACCACTTTCCATCTGGTAATTTGCGTCCAGTTATATTTTTTTGTACTGTTGCCCACTTTGCTTCATCACCTTATGATTAGATAAGCTGCACACATACTTTATGCTTCCTTTATTTAATTTCTCTAGTATATTTAAAAAATAAATGGCTTTCCTAGAGCTCACCAATGGTTTCAGTTTGTAGAACAACACAGAATGAAAGCCATGATGCTTCTATATTAGATAACAAAATTTGAAGAACTCAAAGTGATAAGAATTCTGAAAAGCCAGGGAAAATTAATAGTAAGAAGAATTTAGATGATGAAGTTATATTTAGCAAGATGATTAAAAGGGGATGTAATAAAAATACACTGAGCAACAAATGATCTAGAGAAAGCAGCCTTTGAGCTACTAGTTTGTTTGCCTTATAGCACAATAAAACAAAGAACATTTTTCTTACATGACAGTAAGTAAACTAAAATTTTATTACAGGAGTCAGAGATCAAGAATTCAGCAAGCTTTAAAAATAACTGACACTAAAATGGACACAAAAAGTATGTAGAGTTAAGAGAACCAATGCTGATAAATGTTTTGGAAATTATTGCAAATCTTATGTTATAGAAGCTCACAAAGAATGCCAGAAACGTCAGCACACGGGTTTACCTACTCTGGAGCTCTCATGGTTCCCTTCAGCCCAGCTGCTGCTGGGCATTCACAGAGCTTGTTTTCATATTAAGCATTTCCAAGATCTGGTGTGGCCAGGCCATTACTGCACTGCAATGACTTCAGAGCCAGAAGTGTCAATACACCCACCCCAGGACATCTGAGGCCATCAGCAAGGGATGAATCAGATCATAATGATTCATTTATTGGGTCTCTGCAATTGTTTTATGCTCTCCAGGGAATGAAAGGGTGATTTCAGACGTATGAGGATTCTGCCACCCTGAACATCTCCCAGCAGGTAATTACTTTTGGTCAATATCAACTTATTCGTGGAAGTCTGGCAAGTGTTTGCCTAAAACCAGCACACTACTAGAAAATAATTCCCTTGTTTGCTCATTGTTATGGAGGGGACACTGCCCTTGCTGCACCACTGCTGGGAATTTGCTTTCTGAGGGAATCAAGATCACCAGCAAGGAAGCCTGAGAGCAGTGATGAGAAGGAATGAGTTACAATGAGGACTTTCGTGGTCTCTAATTTGACCTCTTTTTTTAGGAATGAAAACTTAGCCCTGGGAAATGAATGCAGTCTGACACTGCAAAAGGTGTGAAATCTGTCTCTGTTTCGAGCTGATGCAGATGTGAAGACACAGACCTGAGATAGAAGAAGCAGAATTTCCAATGTCTGATAGAAGCAGAAACCTCTAAAGTCTTGAACTGTCCAGCCTCTGGAGGCCAAAGAGAATCTATCTAACTGTCTGCTACAGTTGAAGGAAATTTTTAGCTTTGCTAGTTGTGACAAAATCCAAGCTTTCAATTTGTGACCCAAGGGTAAGATATGATACAGTGCTTCCCTGAGCCTGCAGTCAGCCTGAAAGGGTAGCATGGCACTGAAAATTCCCCTGGGCCCTTCCTGAGCACACATTTTTAGAACATACAGTCCTGGATGCATTTGTATCAGCACAGGAAAACCTTTATCACAGAAATTAGTAGCATTACTTAAGCACATATGCCACTCCAGAATAAGTGCTAGGATTCCATCCATACACACCCTCATAGCCATTATTTCTCTTCGACACATGACAGAAAGAAGGTCTTTGTGCTGTTGCTCTGTTATACAGGGTCTCAGAGTCATCATGTGTCTAAATTTCCCCTCCTCTAAGATTTCCTTGAATTTTATTCCAATGGCATTTATCTCTGATTGACAAACTGGTTGATTTTAAGTGCCATGGAGTCAGCTTTAAACAGTCCTTTAACTGTTCTATGACCTAGGCTTGTAATAAATGCACTAAAAACCAATTCACCACAACAAGGTAATCAAATGAAGTAAGTGAATGATAGTTTTCTGCTTTATTAATACAGGGCCCCATCTCCCTCATTTCTCTTATACAATAACCACATGGCTCTGCATTACAGAACAAACCTGTTGATAGTTCCAATAGGGATGCTGGCTGTAAACCAGTTAGTTCTTTTGACTTAAGTCAACAGTCCAACTCCTTGATTTCTCAGAAGAGTAAAAACAGTACAAAGCCTGTGACATTCACTGATGAACAAATAAGCTTCTGAATTGCACTTTATTGTTGAAAGAATATAATGATAGCACTGCTACAACTAAAGCAAGTGATATAAAGGCCTGAAAGACACAAATGTTCAAAACTGCATGTATGTGAGAGAGCTGTAGCTGTAAATGATCGTACAACTAAGTATTTTCTATTGATCTGCTTCCCCCGAGACCTAACCGAGCCATTGAGGACAGGCAGGACAGCTAATGAGTCATGTAAGAAGCTGGAATAACAAGCCATAAGGTTAAATCAGAGATTAGTTTAGTATAATCTAGCTATCAACTTTCTCATTAAGAAAAAACACTCTGTGATAAAACACTAAAGTAAAACAGGAAAAAAAATATACTCTCAAACGTAGCACTCTCTGCAAACCTTCTGTAAGTAACTCAATAGAGATTTGACAACTCTCTGATTTTTTTTGACATCTTGTAGCAGAAAGTATGATCTGATGCTAAGTATGACCTAAGTCAATAATAAATTAATATCAACTTAAATTCTTATTATCAATTTCCTATAAGAAAGGCATGGCATAAAGTAGAGCTCCTAGCATTTCTCAATTGTCTACTTATCTCAAATGTAGCATTTGCATAGCTAAAATCTTTTTTGATCCTCTAAATAAAGTTCATCAACCAATTTTGAAATCAAATCAGACAAATGAAACCTGGAAATCTCTGTTATACTTTGTTAAAGTACTTTTCCAAAACAAGAACTATCAAGAACAAGGATGACTTCAAAGAGGTCTGTAGACTGCAAAAAGTAAAATAGAATCCAAATTTCAGAAAAAAATAAAATAGTGCCATACTAAAACTCACATATTTTATTGGATAAAACACTTTTCTGTCTGGATATTTTGATTTCTCTATCAAAACTCTGAAGTAAAAGATTTTCTTAAAACTGTGCGATTGCATTGAAAAATCAACGTACACTCAGAGAGCACAAGCAGGGAGAGATGGGCTTGGGAAGTCTCCAGGCTGGATAACACAAAGAAAAACAAACCAAGAAAACAAATTATGAGATCCCTAGACAAAGACCAAGGAAATCTGGAACCACCCTGGATATGTAATAACATACACCCAGGTAAACCATACTGTAAAGCCATTACCTTTCTCAGCCACTACTCCCTTCTTTTATCTTTTCCCTTGCAATCCCAGATTTTGGCAAATATTAAGGTTCCTTTTCAGTTTGACACGCAAGATGCCATGCACTGCAGATGTTTGGAAATCTGGCTTATTTGTTGACAGTAGGCATTTTACTCAAAACACCAACATAGAGGTTTTATTGGAAATTGCATTAAAATTGCATACACATCTGTTTGTACAACTTCCTAACAACTCTGATAAGCTGCCTAAATGCGCAGTAAAGGATTTGGTTACAAAGAGGTTAGCTACTAGGACAACACCCAATTTATGAGTCCAGTTGTAATTATATGTACAAAATTTAAAATATAATAGTCCATTATAGTATGTGCATATAAATTCATACTATATACCTGTACTGATACTACTTTACTACAGTGAAGTCAATATACATTACATTTATTATATACAGTCATAGCTAATACAGAAAAAACAGATGTTCAGTTCTATATACACACGTACATAGGACTTGCTTATGAATTTGAGGAAGCTTATTTGTAGTCCTAGAAATGTAACTAATGAACCAGATTTCTATTGGTAGTATTTTTAATAGCTTATATAATATTTCATTCCGTAATCTTAAAGGGAATTTACTATTTACTTGCAGAACTACTAGCTAACTCAAACTGTTCTCACTGAATTCTATTTAAAATTCATTATTTGTTCATAAATATTTAAATTAAACACAAACAGGATTCTTGCAAAGCAAGCCAAAAGACTCCCAAAAAACAAATACAAGTCCCTGTGTGCTGTCTCCAAACTTAGCATTTTGTTTTCATCATAAGTATGTCTTCTCAGTGTTTTGGGTTTAAAAAAAGAAAAAAATAAGAGAACAATAGTGCAAGCCACGTTCAAATACGTGAGACGAGCAGAGGCTAGGGAAATTTAAGATGTTTGTTGAACTTCCTCCCTCTGTGACACACTTTTTCTTAGCCATCAATGCATATTATCACGTTCCTTTATCTGTACTAGTATTACTGTCTTCTACACAAAAGAGGTATCACTCGATTTTCAGTCTCAACATTTTAGGACTTTATTGAGCTCTAAGGTCTCAAGGGTGAAATATGTCCTTGTTTAGGCCACCAGCCCCCTCATTTAGTCCTGCTGGCCTCCTCAACAGAGATGAGATATAACATGAATATTAGCTTTATGAATCTGCAGACAGTGTTACTTGATCCCAGAAGGTGTTTCCTCTAATGCTAACAAAATCCTATGACCCTGCAGTCTTTCTTCATGCTCTTCAGTGTGCTTTCAATTTATTCTTCAAGCACCACCAAACACCCTCAGCAGTAAAGTCTGAATTCTCATCTTTACTCTGCAATTCCTCTCTTGCTACCATCTCATGAGGCCTGATTTTATCTTTGGTGCACAGTCAATTTTTTTTCAAATATTTGCTCCCAAACGATTTAGTTAGCAATAGGACAAGGGGGCATGGGCTTAAACTCTGCCAGGGGAAATTTAGGCTGGATATTAGAAAGAAATTCTTTACAGAGAGAGTGATCAGGCATTGGAATGGCCTGCCCAGGGAGTTAGTGGACTCGCCGTTCCTGGAGGTTTTTAAACTGAGATTGGACATGGCACTTAGTGCCATGATCTAGTAAACGGACTAGAGTTGGACCAAGGGTTGGACTCGATGACCTCTGAGGTCTTTTCCAACCCAGTCGATTCTGTGATTCTGTGATTTGGAAAAGTGTCAGGAGAATAAAAGGAAAAACAGCTCTTTCCTTGCTCTCAGGAAATAAATGTCAAAACCAGCTGCTTTTGTTTTGAAGAAAAATGTAATAAATACACAACTAGAAGGCTCTTTACATAGATGTCTAAGAGTTCCCTTTCATTAAGTTTTATTCTAATTTGAGAAGGAAAAGACTAAGACAGACCTCACCTGGACCCCAGTCAATAGCAATTGGTTGACAGGCCAGGCTAAAAGGGCTCTAATAAATGAGGTTATGCCAGGCTCGTGACCAGTCACTAGCAGGGTTCCACAGGGATCCATCTTAGGGCCAGTACACTTCAGTATCTTTATAAATGACTTAGACTCAGGACTTGAGGGATTACTTAGTAAGCTTGACAATGACACAAAATTGGGAGAAGCTGTTGAGAATCTCGAGGACAGAGAGGCCTTACAGAAGAATCTGGACAAATTGGAGAACTGGGCAATCACCAATCACATGAAGTTCAACAAGGGCAAATGCCAGATTCTGCACCTGGGACACAGCAACCCTGGCTGTACATACACACCAGGGAATGAGATGCTGGGAAGCAGCTC
This sequence comes from Columba livia, assembly GCF_036013475.1. NCBI lineage: Eukaryota > Metazoa > Chordata > Aves > Columbiformes > Columbidae > Columba > Columba livia. Next base: position 30,301,914 of record NC_088607.1, on the reverse strand, counting down.
TGCAGAGAGGGATCTGGGGGTTCTGGTCAACATCAAGTTGAACATGAGGCAGCAGTGTGCCCTGGCAACCAGGAGGGCCAACTGTGTCCTGGGTGCATCCAGCACAGCATTGCCAGCCGGGCAGGGAGGTGATTGTCCTGCTCTGCTCTGCACTGGTGAAGCCTCACCTGGGGCACTGTGTGCAGTTCTGGGTGCCACAGGATAAAAAAAGACATAAAGCTACTGGAGAGTGTCCAGAAGAGTGTTACAAAGCCGGTGAAGGGTTTGGAGGGAAAGTCATATGAGAAGCAGCTAAAGTCACAACCCAACCTATCTACCAAAACTTTCTTTCCAAAAGCCATTTCCACCAGCATCAATGTGTCAGAGACTTGTGCTTGTATTAGTGAATAGCACATCCTACCCGAGGATCAGCTGTGGAAGCAAATTATTTGAAGCAATCAAGTAAAACCAAGAGTTCATACCTTTTATAAGAGCTTCTTAAATGAAGGCAAAGAACATTACAGCTCACAGTGGAAAAATTGTGTTCAGTGGTAATCCGGCTGATGCACATGGACATTTTAAAGCTTTTGCTATGCAAAATATATCTGAAGTCTGTGATAATTCAATATGAAACAATAACCATCAAAAGAAGGATTGTCCTTATAACAACATATGATAGAATTTCATTGTATATTGCATACTTAAAATGGGGGGGAGGCAGAATCTAACATTGCTCATTGTCTCAAATCAATAGATTAAGTTACATTGTATAAACAGTGTAAAAGATCCTTCTTTCATTTTTTTAATTCCAACAGATACATTTATCTGGATTTATGCCATTATAACATGTCTCAAAAATCAGAGAAAGAACAACTGACACTTTTCCATATTTTCACAGAAAATCTGCAACTGGTTTTTGCCTGTTAGAAAATTACTGTGAAATGGTGATAGTTTGTGTTACTCTATCAGATATTCACAATAATACACAATAAATAGTGTTTGGGAGACTGACTAATGAAAACAAAGTAGAAACATTTAATCTTTCTCAAGAGTTAGCCCTTGCTTGTTATCAAGAAAGTTCAAGAGATTGTTCTTTAAATAACCTACAAACTCAACATATTTGAAAATAAAAACTTAATTGTGGCTTGGAACATCATCTGTTCTAGGACCTCACACCAGAGAGGAAAAGAAATGATCTATTTCTCCACTGGCATTATATATAATCTCAAAGGGTTAAGCACAGAATTGTGGAGGTTACTGAGCTCTCAGGCACACTCGGCTGAACCCAGGATTCTCACCAAAAATGTATCTAGTGTTGGAACAATGGAGTTTTACAGAGGCAGTGTATGCAGGGAGCACCAAGAGGAAAGCAAGGTCAAGCTCAACTGAGGAGACTGGCACCAAATCTCTGGCTACCTTTGCTGCCAGAATTCAGGATGAATAGGCTCTACTTTAACATTTCTAGAAGCCATCCTGCCAATAAATAGTGGCAGGAAATGCACAAAAGCAGCCATTTTTATATAGTTCTCTTGCGCATAAGAGGACTTCATGTACTCTTGTCAAAAGCCTGGAGGGAGTTTGCATGGAGTTTTCTTCAATAACATTTTGACATTCTATAGAAGATTCAGCTGATGAGCGGAAATATCACTACTTGAATGAGGGCAAGACAAATGTTGCACTCCACTATTCCATTCTCTCACTCTTGTTTCACATGCAGATGATGTTAGTTTGCCCAGCTTTTTAAAAGACAAACCCTAGTCCCTTTGCTTCATTCTTGTGCAGGACCAAGGAAAAATGGCACCAGATTGAGGGAAAATGTGCACAACAACAAATAGGTAGGTTCAGGAGAACGGCAGTGCTTCAGAATCAGTAACTGTCCTCCTAATGTTAATACACTGTATAGAAATTCAGCATTCTTGGTAACTTAAGAATTTGTTAATGAACAAAAAAGGTTTTCAAAGTATTCAAAAACACTCATCATAAGGATAGTTCAAATTTAAGACCCTGACATGACTGTCTTCTAACAAACCTCTGATTTACCCAGTCATCTAAACTATCCATCCAACTTTTTTGTCTTGTTCTCATTACTTTGCTGTCTGGTGTCTGCATTACCTGATTTAATGTTCACGTTTTTAGTGTGATCAGAAGGACTTATCCTTAAAATATCCATATAATTATGTCTACTGCAAATAGTCTCTCCATCTCTCTAGTCTTGATCTAGAAGATAAGCAGTAGTAGGACTGCTTATATTAACAAGTAAATAATGATCAGTAATGAAAGCAGTGACATATGATTTCCCACACTATCTTTATATCTCTGTATCTCTTTCTATTTATTAAAACACAGTTGAAACATTACTGCATTCTTAATTTTTAAGTTTCATTTAGTTTCTTTAAAAATTTCAGTACCAAAGTACTTTTCTAACTCACAGTTTCTTGGTTGTTTATTTGGTCAGTTGGGAATTTTTGTAATTACAATTCCCCATTGCTAATTTTCCTGATCCTTCCACAACTGACAGTGATAAACAATGAAATCCAGAGCCCTTGGAAAGCTTCTGCATCTTGACTGGAACACTTTGCTGAAGTAATGATGCGATTCTAATAAACAAACAGGCAGATCCATTTGCAAATCAGTATCAATGAGCTGAGAGGGAAATTGGGGGATGCCATTATGCTCCAGAGCAACCCACTAGCCTCTTGATTAATCTATTCGCCCACGGCTACTGACAGTGTTCATAGCTCCAGTGATGTGATAAAACAGATGGGACCTACATGTTCACTTTTAATTACAGCAGTCAACATCAAAGCTTCAGTATTTTGGGGAGTTTTGGGTTTTTTTTAATTAATTTTTCATCAAGGTGAAAAGAATTTACTTCAGCTTCATACATAAGCAAAGCACCTTGATACAGCAATTGTTTAACTGGGTCATTACCTCCATGCTAAGATTTATATGTACTCTTATTTCTAATTTTAGATTAGCAATTGCAACAGTGCAAACATATATCATTAAGTGCCTATGCAGCTCATTTTAACATCACCACCACTATTATTTACTGTTAGGATCTCTTAAACTCAATCTATTTATCACAAGTAGTGAGTTCAATATATCACAAAGGGAAACATTTGAAAGAGCGGTGAAATAAAGAGAACAAGAGAAAGACATAAATTCTCTAGCTAGAAAAGCTTAATTTCATTTTTCAAAGTTGTAAAAATCAGAACAGAGATAAAGATTACACACACCATGTTGTGGGAACATCAACGTGACTGTTATACTCCTGACATATAAGGCAGCTACTGACAACAATGCAAGCTGTCCAGTATAGCCAGGTTGATATAAACATGCTCACAGCTTTTCAACTTAAAATACTATAGACCTTGTGACTCCCTTTCATATTCTGATTAACCACTAAGTATCAGTGGCCAACTGGGCCTTTCTTCTGCAGATGACAAGAGAACGAGTTTCCAACTGGCAAAACTGACTCTTCAGCCCCAGGTTATTCATAAATTTGTTGATGCTTTGATTCTTCCACTCAGGCATTTCATTCAGCTTTTCAACTGGGGTTACAACATTCCACAAATTTTATTTAGAAATCACAAATAACAGCTTCTGCACAAGTTACCATTACACTATGGAGTGTTTTGGAACCAACGTCTGGCTGACTTCAACTCCTACACTGAAGCTCCCCTCACATTCCCAAAGAGGTTTTGTGCTCTGCGAGGACACCAGCACTGGGGCGGTTTTTCCCTGCTCACTCTTGTATTCAGGCTTTGGCATTTTTTCATTTTACTCTTCGTGTCTTTACCATTCACAGAAAATTCTGTGCAAATCAGCCTGAGTGAGGTAGGTTTTCTACACTGTCTCTGTTCCATTTGATCAGTGTTGCAAGTCCCATGCATGAAATAATAATCAATTCCAAAAGTCTTTTAAAGATACAGTTCTTCACCTGGTTTACAGTGAAAGATGTTGACACTATTTGCAAGTATCAGTAGACACATTGGAAAAGCAAATGTTCTGAATGAGCTGAACCAGAACAACTCATTTGCACACTCTGGTTCATTTCTCCTCCAGTACCTTTATTTTCGTTTTCCAGCTGCACAGAACAAACATATTTACTCTCTGTTTTTGCATATTTCTACATACGCAAAATTTTAGTGCTCCTGCATGCCACACATTTTTCAAATCGGACACTACCACTGCTTATTTGGCATCTTACTTCCACAGAGGCATTTCCAGAGTTAGGATGCCTCTTGGTTATAGGAGCTACCAGGGATGAGTCTGACTTGGAGTACTTTTGAGTATTCATAACTGCATCCATGCTGAGGTGTTCTATTTGCTAGAATGTTCTGACTTTAAATCAAGATGCATCCAGAACTGACATTGATTTTTAAAATATCTTGAATGCTAACACAGTTTAGAAAATGAACACTAAGATGTTATGGTTTTGGGTGCCGTTTTTTTGTTGTTTGTTGGTTAGTTGGTTTTTTGCTTTTGATTTGGTTTTATATGATGATGCACATCTCAAAATATTCTCGATGCTCTAATAATTTTATGGGAAAATATGTTGGGGAACTTTTAATATTTTCAAGTCAGGATACTTCCATTAAATACACAAAGTCATTGCCATACTTCAAGGCCTGTTTTTTTTCCCCTTTCGACATTATCTAAAAATAATTTTAATGAGATTTTTTTCCTTTGGAAAGTTGGAAGCAAAATATGAATTATATATCAAGACCAATCACTCAAGGTGCTTTCCTAAAGAGTGTCCTTGGAATCCAACTGCTATTTGCAGACACATTAATAAAGTGTAAAGCTTTTAAATATGATTGCTTCGAGTTGAATGGATGGGTCAGTGCCAAACAAATTGATCTCGTTCACAGAGCATGGTCTATAGCAAAACTATAACTCCATTACAATGAAAGGGCTCAATTCAATAAATAAAATAGAAATTTTTAACGTTACCTGAGCAGATCTTTAAATAGTCTGTAGGACTTTATGTGCAAGCTGCATTATTTATCTGAAACTAAAGCCAACGTATACTCTTCAAAAAGAGTTTTAATATTTGACATAGTGTGTACAGGTTAAAGGCTGCATGTCTGACAAAAGGATCACTGGAGTAACGGGACTATCAGTTCTATCAAACGAAACAACTAGGGGTCAATGGTGGCACAGACATACCTGGCAGTATCAAATGAAAGGATGACCTTTTGGGCAAGTTCTTGGTTTGACATTTAGAAGTTCAGTCCTCATTTCAAGTGAACTCAGTAAATTGCCTATTTTATCTGTACCTGCATGCGCCAGCTGGAAAAAAAGGGGACAAATAATCCTTTACCTGCACATTTTATGTGCTGTAGGGTTAATCATTAGGTACCTGCGTCAACAGAAAGAGATCAGCCTTGAAAAGTGACCCTTGAAAACAAGTTATGAAAATAAATCTTAAAATCCTTAACAAGCAGTGAACAAAAACAACACCAAAACCAACAAATTCATGTACAGAAACCTATTTATATTTCCTTCTATGAAAACTGCAGCATAAAGACTTTTCCAGTAAAAAGACATTACTAAAAACTAACGCTCCATCAGAAATTGTCCTTACACCAGAGAGGTTATGTCCTGCTCCCACAGAAGATGCTATCAGAGCTGCTTTTATTCCCTTAGCACTCATACTGCAAAGGAAATGATCCAAAAACCTGGAAAATGGTCTCCTTTCTCAGTATGATTAAAATGAAGGAATTCTGCACATTGCCCTTAGCTTCATAAAAAACAAACAACAAAAACAAACAAACAAAAACCAACCAACCAACCAAAACCACAAACACCAACTGCCAATCACCCACAACAGGGAGCAGGGCGTAAAATCCCTACTGCCTACCAATACACAACCGTTGGAGGACGACACACCAAGCAAACTGCATATCTGATAAGAAGCACAAAGACAAACAGGGTCAGCTCTGAATTTGTCACTCTGGAGCACACATTACCCATCTGAAAAGACAATGTAAGCCCCAGCGCACAGCAAAATGCTGCCACTGCCAGCCTGTCTCTTCACTCCGCATGTGAAATGCCTTCCAGTCCCTGATACCTTTGAAGATATTTTCCACGCAGTTGCCATCATAAGAATTACATCATCTTATATTCTTTAAAGTAGCTGCTGTTGTCCCAGTTTTCAAGAAGGGTAAGAAGGGAGACCCTAATAATTACAGACCTGTCAGCCTCACTTCAATGGCTGGTAAAATTATGGAGAAAGTTATTCTCAGAGTTATTGAAAAAAAATGGAAAGATAATGCAGTCACTGGTCATAGCCAGCATGGGCTCATGAGTGGAAAGCTCTGCTCTTAATTTCCTTCTATGACAACGTCACCCATTTAGTTGACCAAGGCAAACCAGTAGGTGTGGCAGGTTTGGATTTTAGCAAAACTTTTGATACTGTCTCTCACAGTATCCTTCAGGACAAAATGTCCAGCACACAGCTAAACAAGTCCATAATACATTGGGTGAGCAATGGACTGATGGGTCAGGCTCAAGGGGTTATATTAAACAGGGTTACATCAGGCTGGAGGCCAGTCACCTGTGGGACTGCCCAGGGCTCAATTTTAGGGCCAGTGCTCTTTATGTTTTTACAAATTATCTGGATGCAGGAATAGGATGTACATTAAGTAAGTCTGCTGATGATACTAAACTATAAGGAGCTGTGACTTGCCAAATGTTCTTATACAGCTGATCACATTTGGTTTCGATACATCTTGACTTCCCAGCATTGCTCTCCTGGGCTTCCTCCTATTTCAGCACAGCCTCTCCAGAGGATGCTTTTGTATATTCTTCACTCTGTAGTCTCCTTTCCTTACACTAACTTCATCCAGCAAGCAGATCAGCAGAAAATCCACAGCCATTCACATGCTGACAAGTCTTGATCTACTTCTCCATGATGCATTTTTCTCATCCTGTTCAGTCTAAATTGCTAGTCTGCCTTCTGGACACCCTCGTAATCTTCACATAGATAATGAGAATTCTCAACCTTCTGTCTTCGGGGAAATGAAAACCTTTTTCTCAGTCAAAATGGACAGCCAGAACATCACACCTGCCAATTTGGACTACCAACCAAGTGTCATCTTCGACTCCAACTTCTCTCAAAACCTCTCATCCAGGATAAGCCCCAAATCTCAGATTCATTAGACAATCTTTCTAATAAACAGTTCTTTTCACCCATCAGGAATGCTACAATTCCTTCCCAGCTCTGATGACATTACATATTGATTACTACAAAGTTCAACTTTCTGACATTAAGAATTGCAAGTTTCTCTCACATCTCACTGAAACTTCCTCTACAAAGAGGATCTTTAACCCCTTGCTTTGATCATTTCACCCATCTCTTCACATTGCTTCAAGAGCTTCCTTGTTATTTGTCACATCAAAGACATGCTAACTCTCTTGATTTCCAACACCATATGCTTTTATTCCAATCATCCAGGTTACCTCTAATTCATCATCAAGATGTTTGCCTTGGTGTCAATGTTCTTCACCTACCCCTATTTATAAAAAATTTCCACAAATACCTTAAAATGCCTTTTTAAATATATATATATACACACATAAACATACATATATATATTATTATTATTATTATTGTTATTATTATTATCTTCCCCCTTCCCCGCCCCCGCTGATTTCTAAGATCCTGGTATGAAGATGCTATTTCTGTTATTGAACAAAAATTCATCATCAATCTCTTTTACTTGCCAGATATCTATGTCACCTCCTGCACACTTCTTTGGGGACACATTCACACAACTAGTAAAACAACTTCTTAATTAACAAGCAGAAACTTAGTATAGCAAGCATATTGATTACAATAGCTCCAGCAGTACTTAACAGTAGCAGTAGAAAAAATAATGGTTAGCATAGGACTATAGTCTGTTTTCAAAACAACTCTTAAACCCTCGCTAATTTTTAAGGTATTCGCCAGTCTCGAAGGTACAAAGGTAAAGAAAGGAACTGACACATCATGCTTTATGTTGATGATATACTGCTGTATTTGTTTGACACAGAACACTCTTCGCCTGAGGAAAAGACAACCTTATTGCAGTTACCAGACTGTCTCAAGTTATAAGCTTAATTTAATCAGATGTAACTGCTTGCCCTTGATGAACAAGGTTCCCAAATATTTCTTATCTTACATTTCCAGATAGGTGCCATGAGCTTCTATTTTTGATTTATTTAAAAGCTCTACATTTTGAACTGTGAAGACATAGGTATAACATATAGTGTTGTCTTCTACATGCTAGACAATGTTGTATGAACAACACTAACCCTTGTACCTACACTCTGCACTGCCTTCCCAACATAGAAATAACTTTAAGAGAAAGAGAGCATTAGTTCTAGGACACCTTGCTTGGAATTAATCACAAACCAAGGTAAATCTTGCTCAGGCTTTTATTTCACACACAGACTGCACTGTACTGTATGCTACAAACAATTAATGAAGGTTTAAGTAATTTTCCAAATTAGTTTGAAACTAAAAGTCTTGGGTAAATATAATTCTATTTCACCTACTAAAAGTTATTAAAATCCTCTTGTGAAAAGATGCAAAGCAGGTGCAAATTATTATTAGCAATTATTATTCATCCCTTTAAAGATAAATGGCTGCCTTCTATAACCTCTGAAACAACTAATGAAATGCTTCAGTGATTTTCTTAATCCAGAACATCAGGTCAAGAGGTGAATTTTTAGGGGACAGAGGACTGACTGACTGACTGTGCAGAGCCCCGTACTCCAAATCAGTCCTTGTGCTTAAAGACACTTGCAGGTGTGTCCATGGAAAAAGTCAACATGTAGCCATGGTGTTTACACACTGGTGTTGAAGGTTCAAAAACTGAACATATAATAATTGTAGTCTGTATTTTATAGCCTTCAAAGTCAAGCTGCCTTAACACAGTAAACTGAACAAATAACTGAATTAATATGAAAAAGTAAAACTGGAAGATGTCAAATAGCTTTTGTATGGCCATTACTTTTTTCTGGTTTTTGAGAGGCAAACACATTTTTCAAAGTACCTGTACTGCTTCTGCTAATGTCTTACAATAGGCAAACACCAGTATAGTGATGAAATGCAAATACAGGAGCATATTTTAAAATTAATCATCCATAATTAATTAGTAATCTCTGCTTTCTGGTAAATTATACCTAAATTGCAGAAAATTAACCTTGTTGGGAATGATAAAGTTATCTGCAGATTTGCAATATTTTAGAGGAACATTTTGCATATATTCATGTATTACAATAACCATAGATATATCAGAGTATTTAAATTAACTTTCCACTACATTAAAAAGACATATATATATAATCTTTATCTTTAAATTGCACAGCATTCCAGGAGTCAGATGAACAATCTGATGTAAAATTATTTGGAAAAAGCAGCCATGAAAGAGTAGGTGGAGGTGGGGTTAGTTTTGAGGAGCCTTGGTCTTTTAGTGCTCACTAGATATTTGTTCTGTCTTAGGTCTTACCAAAGCCAACACTGGGTATACCCAATGACAGTACCTAAAAAGGTGAACTGCACGGGGCCCAATACAACACTTCTGTGTTTCCAAGTCAATAATAGATGAGAAAATGAACAAGATTAATGAAATAAAGTAATGAATGAAAAATAATGAATAACAAAAAATAATAAAGATCACAAGACAATTAAAAATTAAAATATTTGTGACAATTTTGTCAGCCAGATATTTGCCATGGTTTCCTTCAGACCTGACACCCTTACTTGTAGACAGCAGCAACATTTTTAGGAATTGAGTCATGTTTTAGCAACTGAACACCTGCAATGAAACAAGGACCAAAAGTACACTGAGGATTAAGCATTTGGAGCAAGAGGAACGCCCAGTTCCTGTGCATGCAGATTTAATGACATTTAAAAATAAATGATCCCTTATGTGTAAGTGGCCCAGTCATCAGATTCAAAATATGAGCTGAAAATTCAGACCAGACATATTATTACTGACATTGCGGGACTTAGTAAGACTGCTAGTAAAGCAGTTTCTAGACTCATAAGGACTGTGTGTAACTCTTGCCAATGTATTCAATTTCTGTAATTTTTTTCTCAGTTGACCCACAAAGCCTCACAAAACTTGTATCGGTTATGGTTAAAGATGTACAAAATTGGATGCAAGGTTCATGTTTCTCATGATTGCAAGATTCTTGTTCCAAATCTGTTGCAACATTACTAGTGGAGTCAAACAAGATTTCTGAAATTATTGTCACCTAAACATACCTGCAGTAGTAAAAGGAATGTTTCTTAATTGCTTACAAGTTATGTAAGCAATTAATAAATTCATTTATTCACCAAATTATGATGTTTTTTCCTCTTCATAGTGCCTACAAATCTATAACAACATATGTAAAGATTGTTCAAAACACATTCTCACACTGATCCCATATCTTGGATTAATCATAATGAAATAAAATGTGTGAAGGTTTGTGTTATGGGGTTTTTTTCAGCCCAATGGAAAGAAACCTTCTTCTAAGCCAATTTATCCCAATGCAGGAGGCTTTGTTTTCGGTTAGGTTTTAGGAATTTAATGAGGTTTGCTTGGGTTTTAATTACAAGTATTATTCTCTTTAAGCACAAAGAGTCTTACTGTATTGTAAGTGTCAACAATAACAGACAAGATTTTAGCTTGGAGAAAGAAATAGAAAAGCAGAGGAGGATTTAGAAAAATAAAAAAATAAGGCGGGTATAATTTAATTTGAACTATGGAAAGAAGAATGTATTATTTCTACAGTTCTGTTACCAGCACTATCAGCTCTTTTAAACAAAGAAATTGCCTTCTAGAAACAGAAGAGACATAACATTTTTTCTCGCAAAATTATTCACCAATATTTCAAGATGTTCATATACTGGATATAGAACAGAGATATGGACTAATACGCTGAAAATTTGCAACATAAAGAGACGTATGGCAATATGAAATGCAAAGTGCCAGAAAATTAGTATTAAACTCTTTTCCTGTTAAATTCTGAAAAGTAAAGGTCTTTACTTCCTATGAAAAAAACATTTCATACAATTCCTTGTGGGTACAGACTGTTCAAAAGATGCCAGAATTAATTCCTGCAGTTCCAGTCAAGTAATAGAAAGGCACCAACTGCAGAAGGGGAAAAGAGAAATCTGGAGCACTGCTCACAAACAAGTTCCAACTGGGAGTACTCTGGGAGTAAGGTATTCAGCATCCTCAATGACCAGGTATGAAGGAAGGCCACAAATTAGTGTGAAGTGATCCCAAACGCCTAAACCCGAAGCAGAATATCTGTATTTTTTTAAACAATCAGTCAGAACATTTGACATGAACTAGGGTAAAAGAGAAACAGAGCAGTCCCTGCTTCCCAGAGAGGACACAGGGGTGACTACAGAAACAGGGCAAACATAAATAATGATTTCTTCACCAAATTAGTATTACTGTGGAATTTTATAGCTTCAACTCAAATTGGAATTGCAGTGATTCAGACAACCCTGTTGTGATTACACAGGTCTTTAGCATTAATTTTTAATACAATTAATCTGCTCTTTATTATTTTTTTTAACTTGTTTACTTTATTAGGCATGCAGCATGCAAAGAGTTCTGCTTTCAGTTAGCATGCTGCAGTGATATGCATATATACTAGCAACCTTATTGCAGTAAGCTTACCAGCTTACAGGCAAGATAGACTCAGAAGGAATGATAACATTTTCAAAGATGCACCTAAACAGAAACATTTTGCACTTCAGTGAAGCTGCCAAAAAGCAAGTCATGCTGACTTAAAGGTTTCATAAAGCCAAGAATTCCTTCTCTTTTCAAATCAATAACCACATGCAACTCTGTTACAGCCTCCATTTTGCTGGTTTACACAAGTGAAAATAATAATACTGGAAAGTAGGATGACTAAAGTCTATAAAGCAAATGATATCACCTGCAGTTTTAAAGAAAATTCTCATTAAAATACATATCCCAAACAAACGGCATGTGTTCTGTGAAGAAGAAAGAAAACAAACCCCCCACAGCTAACAGTTACTGCACATCTACATAGGAAACTTGAGCAACAATAAACTACAAAATCTCTTCCTCCTCTTCAAATATCTTGTATATAAAACGTGCAAAGTCTGAATTTACCCACACAACAAATGTTTCCCGGTATGTCTTCAGAAAGACCCCTGGGTCATCCAAAACACCCTTCAAACTAGTCCATAAATACTGCTGGACTAAGTTGCCCAGGTGTTTTATCTATTGAACTCTTGAACACCCTGAAGAGCGATGCCTCACAGACCTCCCTTGCCAAGTGTTCACATTGTCTAATTGACCTCCCTGTTAGAAAGTGCTTCTGGTTTAGCTTCAGGTCATTACTTCCTGTTAGACTACCCATCATCACCTTAAATAATTCCTCTTTCTCCTCTCATGTTTCTTCTCAAGTATTTGTCCGCTATGTTCCCTTAGGCAGGCTGTATATATCACATTCCTGAGACCTGTCTTCAGAGGTCATGCTCTCCTATACTTCTATCATTTTTATCACCTCTCTTTGAACTGTTTTCCATGTATTCATGTCACTATGTAGTGTAGAAAGCTTAATGATAAAAGCAATCCATCCAAATATACCTCTACCTGCAATCAAAAAAAAAAAAGTATCCATTGGCAAGTGGCAGAGACAGATGAAATCTGTCTCAACAAGGGAGTGTTTTGAGACTCAAATCCAGTAGCTGGGCCAAAAAGACTAACAGAAGAGACGAAAGAAATAATTCTCCTTCCTGTTTCTATATTACTAGTTTTTGTTTTTTTCTTCTTTTCTTTCTATGTTTTGTCTTGCAAGGAGATCATACAGTCCTTGTAGCTGTTACAATTGAGACCAGTTTTGCACATAAATAGAACAATGGCACCAGGCCAAATATATCAGGGATTTTTGCAGGTGGAGAAGGGAACATTTTTCTCAAAATGATTAAGGAGGGACATACTTTCTTTAAATTAGATTTACTTTAATCCCCAAGTGACCTTTTAATGCAATATCTAGGGTAGCTATCATTTTATAAATGGATTTACTTTCTGTTTTTTGAATAAAGGCTGATTCTATGTTTAACATCTATACCACTGAAAAGCTTTTTTTTCCTCTCTCCCTCTCTCTGTTCTTTCTGTCAAAGCACTTTTATAGCAGAATAATACATTTTGAAAACTTATTAAAATGTCAGTAATTTCTGCTGCAGTAAATTTGACACGTGACAAAACCAGGCATTGATGATGTTAAGCCAGTGAAGAGAAAATAATGCCTAAACAGAAGTTAAAGAAATAACCCTAAAATTGGGTTCTAGGACTTAGAAAGTTTTTCATTTATGAGATGTCAGCCTCCCTTAACTCTATGCATCAAAAGTCAGATGAGCTCTCTTTGGCCCACCCAAGAGATGGTGAGGCTAAAATCTGGAAAAATGTACCACTTGCAATGCTGAAACAGGTGCAATAAATTTTGTAGCAGTTTCCAATGGCTGAGATCTTTGACTTGTGCTGAGAACATTCAAATCAGGGTTCATAATCCAGACACTGTCCAAGAAAGTCTCTTCAGTTCTGAATTCCACAGGATGGTTTGTGTGCAACACCTGGTTTTTATTAAGATATGTTATTAGTAAATAGACTTGAATAAGATCTAGTTGAAGTTTTTCAGAAATGTTTCCCCTGCTACAAAATACCAATTAGGCAAAATTGAAAATCTTAATAAGGAACCTCTTTATCACTTGGAATTTTCCATTTCCAGAAATTTATGGGAAAAAAAAACTTTAAATCCAATTTATTCTTTTTTTTTTTCCTAAGTTCTTATTTGTAACTTGAGCTAAAATAGAAAAAGGGAATTTAAAAATAAAGTCTATGAATTTCCTTCTCAAGTTACTACTTACATTTTTTTTTTAGAGACCAAAATTGTTTTCTGAAAACTGAAAAGATAAATTGTTTCAAAACCTCAAACAACGTCCAAGATGTAATACCGGATTGGTAACAACACTAGCAAGTATACAGCTACATAGTACCTATAGCATGAAATATTTACTAATTATGGAAATCTGCAAACCCATAGAAGGCACTTACTGCTGCATATTTTGAATGATGTATTTCTGCAAATTATGTTAGAATGCATATTTTATTTAAGCTGAGACTTGTTATTCTAGACAATCTGAAATTGCACCTATTGACCGAGATATTGAGGAATCACAGGTACCAGTAGTCCCCATGAAATGAAAGCCCAGTCTCCACTAGTAAAGGATTCTTCCCTACACCATGCACCTCACTTCTCAGGCCTTTTGAGAGTTCCTTCCTAAGATTTAAATTTTCTTTTATCAAGCTTTTCTGAATCAATCAAGATTCAATACAGGAAGATTGCCAAATAAATTACTTTTCATTTCTGCCCACAGTTAAAGTCCTGCAGGGATCTGGAAATATATCAAGATCATTAGCCTTAATGCCTATAATACACACTGTTTTAAGGTGAAGTGAGTAGTAAAACAGTTTAATACATTAGCCCTTACACTCAAGAGACTGCCTGGTCCTGCCAGTGCGTGCATGTAACTCTTACAAACATTTCTGGAGCCTCATGCACTGAAGAGGGACGGACTTTCTCCCCAGCATGGGTCTGAATAAAACACGCGTTGATTTCTTTTTAATACCTGGTTTGGATACTTCAATGGAAAACTAAGCAAAGTGTATTTTTGCTGGAGGCCTACCATGAAGCAAATAAAACCACTGCCTGAGCTGCATATAGCTTTCTATGCTTTGAGAACACGTACTGCCTCATTCCCCTACCAAAGATCCCTGTGTATGCACAAACATGAGTGAGTTTGTCCCTGTGCTTAGTCTTTCCCAAGCTACCTATTTGATAAAATATATTATTAATTATTAAAATTATTTATTTATTTATATTTGTATATAAATAAATAAATAATATAAATAAATAAGTACCTATATGATAAAATTTACCATATTTTTAAAAATCATCAGTGAACCTAAACATGGAGAATTTACTTATGCCAATATGATAAAAAATAAAAACGTAATTAGCTGATTTAAGTTGATTTTTTTAAGCTAATAAATAAATAAATAAATAAATAAACAAACCTATTTCATTGCCAAATTCTTAGCTAATGACTACATGTGAACTTATGTTGAGGATCAAACTCTCATTCTCAACTTTGACATATAAAGCTCTGTAAAATAATTCATTATTTAATATTTTGAAAGCTGGATCTATGAACTAATGCCAAAAATTAGCCCATAGCACAACATTAATTACAAAGTTTGCCCAACAGCTACTTCCTTGTCCTAATTAGCCCCATTGATTTCAAGAAACCATCAAGAAAAAAGGAAAACCATAATTTCTACTTCATAGTTCATAAAAACACTGTGATTCAGCTTTCAAACATCAATAACATGCCCTTTTAACATGCATTGGAGATTTCCACAGTAAAGATGACTCTCTCAGGCACATTATGTTTCATTTCTAACAGACTATAAGTAGGTTTTCCGATAACTTGTACACAGTGTTTGAAATCCAGGTCAAAATTATGGAAGACAACCAGAGAAAAAATAATTGCCTCATAGAGATGTATATATTATATGGAAAGCACCTATCCAGCCCGTGCTGTCCCATTTGCATTAACCACTAAGTATGCATTGCATGGCATACCTGATATTTCAGTTCTCCAACACTAGAGTCTGACAGTCTTATTTGATGTTTACCAAACAGCATTGTCAAAATCTACCGCTTCAGAAAACGTGGCAAGATATCACATAATTCATCATATATGTTCCTGAAATGTTGATGACAAAAAAAACACCTGTGCACTGACCTCATTAATAAAAGTCTGGGCTCCCCGGGGGCTTAGGAGTAAGATAGCCCTTCGCAAGGTGTCCCGGTAGCGGTTCAGCTCTTCTGTTTTCATCGTAGTGAACAGGTTGGCAAAGACTCTGCTGATGTTCCTGTCTACTTTTTGTAATGATACATCAAGTCCCAGTCTTGAAGCCTGATCAAGAAATCCCTGCAGTCCACGTATATCTGTAACACAGGAAGGGGTAAGGGGTGAGGAGAAAAAAAAAAAACAAAAACAAAACCACAACATTTCATCAACCTTCACTGATTAGGCAAGCGACACTAATTAGGTGCAAAAAGACACTTTTTCTTGCAGTTCTATCAGAAGAAGAGCATTCCACACAGTCATGTTTCACAGCTCCCTTTCATAGTCAATGCCAACAAGTAGAGACCATCAATTACCTTTCCCCAGGGATATCTGAGTGACTCTTAAGAGACAGTTGATGTATTTGGTTGACTATGGATACCTTCCCTCAGAGGCTCAAGGCCACAGGGCTTAACACTGCACAAACATAAAGACAGTCTCACCCCAAAATAACACGCTTCATTCCTAAACTTATTTCCTTCTACCTCAACCTGTCTTACATAAAATCACACTTGCTTTTTCCATGTCAAAATTACAATATCCAGAATATACGCGGCCCTCCTTTTGACCTCTTTTGTTCTCTTCACATCCTATAAATAACTTCCCTAACCAGAGGCTGACCATCGACCTGTAAACCTGTGAAAGAGTACTCAAAGCCCTAAACTATCCGGATATATTACAGTGTAAAAAAAAATAAATAATTATAAAATGAATTTCAGTAGGAAAAATCATGCAAACAAACCCCTTCAAAACCTGCTCCTTTGAGCTCTGCCCCTCAGCTTCAGACTGAATATATTTTTCTAACCATATTTTTTTAGAACATTAACATGGAGGAACACACATTTTTACATTATATTCATGATGAATCTGCTGGTTCAAACTGTAGTCTGTCTTCATGACTCTCAGCATTTTTCTAGAATAAATGTCTGAGGTTCTATTTTGTAGTGAAATTTAGAACAAGAAAAAGGTCAGACCTTATGTTGAACCAGATTGCTCTCAAAATTAACAGTGACCTGATCACATCTGTACTATGTCATTAGGAGCCCTTAATTCTATCTGAAACATGTATAACTTGTTTTGAATAAGAAAGTATTTAACCCTCTTCTCACATTCATTTCTCATGCTTTTATCAGCAAATTTCAGCTTGTGGGTGAAGATGAATTGTGTAAGTTAGAGTACATTTATTGTTCTCAGAATAAAACCCACTCTTCAGAAAATTTTACTATAAGTACACCAACAATCTCTATATAGTAGATTGTAACAGCTGGTGAGGTTTTTTTAAAATCTTGGAAGTAACCAACCTGTAATTAGATTTTAAGTGTCAATACCACAGACTCTGCTTAAGTCAGAGGACTGAAAACCAGTCTGACTCAAGTCAGGAGCGTCCCTTGCTGCCTCATCTGGGTGGGCTCTTGGACCACCATCTGTCTTAGTGATGCTTGACGATAGAATATACGTGGAAACTACTTTTTTCTTCCCCTAAAAAACATTGTGTGAAACCTGACACAAGTAACACTTTGTGAGGATACACCAGTTAAAGAATTCAGGTTGTGTACAAGTGCAACATATTAGAGTCAACAAGTTAACTAGCAAACATTCAATCCAAAAGAAAGCACTGAAAGTTACTGTGAATAGCTTTGTACTTCTACTCAAACATTAGAATGATTGTTACTGTGATTAATTCAGCTTCAGAAAACAGCTGAATTACAGAGAAGCATCAGAAAGAACTAGAAATTAAGCCAGGGATGTGCCAACCACAGCAGACTCTTCATTGACTTTTTAACTGGGGTTTAGTTGATATGATCATCACCCCAGCCAACTCCACCATCAGGAAATAAGACTTTTTAAGGGTTTTCCTGGTGACTTAAGCAAATCTATAGCATTTTTACCCACTTACTTTCTAAAATCCTGAGTCACTGAGGAAAGGAAAGGGTTTATTGTTATGCAGACATTTCTGGAAAATGCCAAAAAACTTTAGCACTTGTGTAATTGCTAAATATTGGAGGTGTGCTGAAATAACAACAGTGACAAAGAGCTATTGTTTACAGGTTTAAGTATTCTATTGAAGTTGTCAAGCTAAGTTTGGTTTTGCTAATTTAAATTCAGTAAACTAGCATTCATTACTATACCTATGCTCACTTTATGGATCTCTTATACATCAAACAAGGACTTTTCTTTTCATTACATTTAGTCCTTCAAAACTACTGCAGTGCTTGACAAGCAGTAACAAAGTTCCCCTTTATATAGTTTAGTGATGACTTGTCTTTTTGTGCAGGCATACTAAGTTATCACTGTGCAAAGTAAAGCTCTTTACAAACGATTAACAGTGCTGTTATTTCTTCAGGTTTTTTGCCCTATGTGTTCAGCTGACCTGCTGAACTACTGGTTAGAAATATTGTCATAGACCAGCGCAAAAATACATGATGAACATAGTAAGACTACTTGGGCTTGGAAGAGCATTTTGTATTCCCTTACAAATGTTAGCCCCAAGGAAAACAGCTTATTTCCCAGTTTGAAAAACTTAAAAGCTTCAAACCTCTTCCAGCTTGAGAACAAAGCAAAATTTGAGATGGAAGAGACTGTCCAAGTTCAAATGTACAAGGACAATCTGTCAGTTTTTCACAAGTATAAGTGAATGTGAATTTATTCAGTGTTGGCAATTAGAAAGAACTGCAATACTGTCTTCCTCAAGGCTGATGTGCTTGTTGTTGCATGACACTAGGGAGGAGGAGAAAGCTTGCTGGGAATTCAGAGGTGGAAGTGGGAACTGAAGAGCAGTGTTTTCAGATGTGACTGACAATTTTAGGTGCCTACATAATGGGCTCTTTTTTCATATATAATTATTTGCAATCATTACCAAGAGGGCAATCATTTCTTAAAATATATCAGAATATAAATACACAAACACATGTACATATGCAGAAGCATCTGTTTATAAATCATAATGAATCAGGATCAGTTTTATTTTATCTGACATATCACATAAGAGAGTGAGTTTGATGCCCTCATTTTTTTTTACTCCATTTAGTAGATCACAAATCCATGCAATCTAAAAGAGAACCCAAACTTTGTTCCATGGCTGCTCAAACAGAAATATTCACAGAAACAGTTAGGAATTTCTTCCTACTTCTCATAACTTAGGGCAGTTAATCCTTCATTTTCTTCAACACTAAAAGGAGTCATAAAATTCACACAGGGTTTAATAAAAATAAAGGATTCTATAAATGCTTTGTCTGTTAAAATATATATGCTTTCTGTCTCTTGTAATCTTGACAGCAACTTTTTAATTCAAAACTTAAATTCTAACATGAGTGTTATCCTGAATTATTAGTCATAAAATAATTCCTTTGGCCCATTTATTTCATACTTTATAGGAAAAGTACAGTGATCCAAACTCAATCACAATCAAACACTTCTGTCTAGAACAACTGACAAATGAAAGACCAGTTTTCTGTAACTACACAACCTACAACTATCCCTCCTTTATGATTTCCAATTAGTTAGTTTTGTTCAGGGTGCACCCTGTATTCAGTCATAAAAATCACATAGTACTATTTAAATTATCTAATTACCCACCTGATATTGCATGCTTAACATGCCAAGCAGAATTTCAGAGATAATATTTGAAAATTTCTCTTTATAGAACATCAGTTTCTGAAGATGATGCAACACCTGTGCTCCAGAAGGAAAATGACACTGTACAAAATGCACTCAGGTGAGCATTTCTCATGAAAGTGATCAGTAAAACCACATAATAATTGGATATGTTTAAAATACTATAGTGTCAACTACAATCACATGAAATTAGCAGGTTGGAATTGGAAATAACTCACTAGAGCTTCATAAGTGAACTTCTTATGAACTTTGTGCCTCTTCTGTTATATCTGGCTGGAGAGAGAAACTCTGTGGCCGAGAGCCTCCTTCCTAACACTGACAGATCTACCATATGTTCAGGTCTGACAACAGAAGAACGAGACAATTTCAGGGATAGCTATTACAAAGAGGTAAGAAAAGCCTTGATCTGCTGCTAAGATACTAATGCTGTCACTGTGACTGCAAAACTAATGCTTGCCATAAATAAAGGGCTCTATTGTACTACAAAGAATAATGGAACGTATCATTTCCTGCTGCAGGTTAGGCTGGTCACTGTGCTGATAGACTGGTACATAAACATTATATAAAAGAACTAGATGTGGCATTAGCTACCTATATGTAAAGCTTATTGTCATCTAGAAAGAAATTCATTTTTCTCATATTATCTGTAATCTTGTTTGTATAAAAAAAAGTTCACAGAGCATTAATCTTTCATAAACTTACAAGATCTGATTCTTGGCCTTGACACAAGCAGCTTTAAGCTATTTTTGTGTGTGTGTGAAACAGCTGTGTGGTTGGGCACAGCTGGCCTTTAAGAATGGCTCATTGTAGAAAGGAATTTCAAGGAGGTGTAAAGCAACGTATTGTCTTTCCAACACCAGTTCCTAACCCCACTTGACAGAAATAGCGGCAGCACATGGCCAAGAAACTGGAAGCAAACTGAAGCACCAAGCTGGAGCTGAAGGCAAGGCTAAAGAAGCACCAAGAAATAATTTCATACCCTTTCAGTAACTAGGTAATAGTTATTATAGCAAGTACATATAATAGCAAGTACAATACATTCATGAATTAAATTGGATTTCTTTTTTTTTTTTTTTTTTTATTATTCAGCTTATATTAGAAGAGCTGAACAAGACAAGAATCTCTGCTGAGCTCTATAACCTGTCTCTGATAAACAGAGTGTAAAATAGGAGCAATCATGGGACAATAATTCCCTCTAACGTTCTCCCAATGATTCACAGCTCACAGCACAGGGGATTCCTCAGGCAGGTGTGCTTTCTGTGTATTTCTACACACTACATGGGTGTATTTCTCTCCTGTAACCCTCAATGGCTTTCTACTCCACAGAACAGCACAGTTTCCCTTCAAGTTTGTGTAAACTATGAGCATCCAGGTCAGTTCACCTTCAGCATTTTAAGTGGAATCTGGAATTTTCAGAATCCCATAGGACTATCCTTTCCCCTTTTTACACCTTTTTCTCCTGGAGACTTCTCCTAACATTAATCAAACACAAAGCAATGCACCAGCACCTGCACTGCCTGACTAAGCAGGCACTATCTAATGCCATTCAGACCCAGAAGCTGCACAGCCTCTTCTCAAAGAGACGAGAGAAAAGCAAGAAATCGGAGATTTCTGGAAAGAATAAAACAGGCTATCAGAAATGTACTCTTTGAAAAATACGGGGAACATTATTTTGCCATTTAAATACAGATCACAGGCTGACCTTTGACCACCTCTCTGTAGAAACTGAAAATCTCACCACATGCGCTTTGATACAAGTATCAGGATTAATCAAATGCAAAGGTCTATTTAGAACTCCTTGTTATATCAAAGGCTGAAGCCTGTGTAATGGCTGCAGCAAATTCTTACAGGCAGTTATACTGCCTGCATCGATTTTGTTATTAGGCTTTTAAATACAAAAAGAACTTTGAATAGTGACAAATCATAGTGATTTTCACTCCTGAACAGATGGGAACGGGACAGAACACATCATAAAGCTAGATGTGATGCATGCACACACAGATGTTTGCAGATTCAACTTACCATAGAAGGCAGACATTATTATTAAAAATATTTAAAAGTTACTGTGCACAACTGATAATTCATACCTGAAACAGGTGATCCAGTCTGAAGGTAACTGGAGCTTCCCAGGAGCACAAAAGCCTTTTAAATGTTACAACAGCCCTTTCACATTTAGCATGAAAGTTCAACTACAGGTCTCTCCTGCTGTATTTTAACACTTAGCATTCAAAAGCACAAGGAAAACTCCTCAGGAAATTCATTACTGTTGGAAGAAATATGGACATATGCTACAATTGATGTAAAAAGGGAATACACTGAAGAACTAACATTTCCATTCAAATCATCCATTTAATTCTTCCAAGTGCAAAAGTGGCCACTGTTGGCCCAATGGCAGACCACTCAAATGAGGTGTAATATCTTCTCATCCCACTACTGCTGTTAGTACGTTAAAATACCTTCAAAGACACTATGCAGTATTATTGCTTTATCTTCTTTACAAGACAAAAATAGATGCATTGACAGAAACTATGTTTTTGCTGAGATAAATCCTAAGTTGAAACAATTTTTTTTAACCTATATTAATTTTAATTATTGCATTAAATTATTGAGCTTAAGAATTGCTACAGTTGGGTACAGGCAATTCTAAACATGAGGAAAATACAGCTTTCTTCTTTTAGAGGGCTGAGATACACCTTCCTGAAGCCATATTATTTCACACGAACATCTGAATTAATAATGTCCATTTAGGGAGCCGGGGCTGTAAGCTTGTCTGGTTTAACACCAATGCTGTTACTGTTAAGAAGTCACTGTATTGTAGGTTTTGTTATTGTACTTTTGACACACGAAGTATGTCCTTCATAAGTGAGACTCTAAGCTAGGGGTAAACAAATGCAAATGTGCAACAGAAATATCTTAAATAGAGAGGCAAAATGTATCTCTTCTCATTCAGAGAAAACCAGAAATCACCTGAGAATTTGAAAGAGATTCATTCTGTATGTGTGTGTAGTTAAGTGTCCAGTAAAGAGAAAGCAGAAGAACATCCTGTTTTAATGTATTGCAGAGTGAGTCTCCCTCTTGTTTAAATCAACTTTAAATACTGCACATTCTGATCTCAAGAGAGACTACAATAAAATTACTGCAGATAAAGAAATTAAAACCCCCCTTGAGGAAAGGCTACTGCTAGGGAGACCTTAATCTTTTACAAGTGTAACAATAATTATTGCTTGCATTTATACAACACCTTTCAGCTAAGGATCTCAATGTACTTTATAAACACCTGTACAGTACGATGAAGTATAGACTATAAAAACATATTACAGGAGCTACTTGTTGTTATATCTACTTAACTACACATCAACCAAGTGATAATTCAGCTCTCTATTGAAGAAACTTTCTTTTACTGGAGTATTTCTGTAGGTTCAAGTACAAGTAAGGCGCCCTGGGCACACAAGTAGCAGAAAAGCTGTCAGAGCTGCCAGCTCTCATGTTGTTGGCACCATCTAGGGATGGAGACTGCTCTGAAGAAACAGGGATTCTCTTTAAGGTTACTATTTCTCAACTGGTCTCAGATTTTAGACAATCAAGTCCTTAGCGATGCTAATTCCACACTATTTCAGGTCTTCTACATGGAGAACTATAGATGTCACTTCAACAGATGCCACAGTTTCACTCCAGTGGTCGCTTTTCAGAGTGTTCAGTACAAGTAAGTACAGGGACACAGAATCCGAACTTTGTCTTGGAGCCTTATCACCGTCAGCACAGCTCTCACTGACCGTGTCAGCGCCAGGCTGCAGTCATCAGTAAGGCTCTGCGTCGCCCCACCACATGGACCATACGGACTCCAGCTTACATGGGACCTGAGCCTGGGACCTGAGCCTGGGACTGAGCTCACCTGCCCTGGCAAACCCATCCTGAACTACCTGGCAAACATTTGGCCTCCTGCTGGCAAGTTAAGGACAATGGTGTGCACATTTTTAGTTCAGAACCCAGGAAGAACCACTCCCTGGCCAATCTTTATTTTACTTAAATGAGGTCTATCAGGCTATAAGGAGGATGGTGGCATCAGAAGTTTAATTTCCTTGGTTGGCTGTTTGACTCACCAAGTGCATTTTCATATAGACATTGAATGTGGAAAATTAGGAAATTAAAGAAGGATGCTTTTTTTTCTACTTTTTTAAAAGCCCATTTTTGCAATCCAGTCTCTATAAAACTCTGCACAAAAATGCAAAAGGATACAAAAATCAATTATAGACTTGTCTGTTCTCCAGTTTTTTTTGTTAAAAGCAAGATGAGAAGGATCCCTACTGAGATAACAAATCTCTTGGCAGGAGAGGGAGGGAGTTGAAAGCAAAAACTAAGTTCATGTCACATATAATGACTGTCAATTAGTCCCTATTGTAGGAATATGCCAATAACAAACAAACAGAAAAAAGTCAATTGCCAATTATGCATTTGCATTATGACAACTACGTTTAGCATGATGGCAGATACAAGTAGTCCAATCTCTAATAACACAACTCTGATCCCAGAAGGGGAAGAAAGGAAAAAACCAAAAATTACCAACACACCACACACAAAAAAAACCACACCACAAAACCAAACCCAACACGTCAGAAAATTAAAATATAAAAGTGTTTATACTTTGTCACCAGCTAAAACCTTCTCAGGCATTCCTCTGTTAGCTCCATGCTTTTGGAAAATAACAAGTAATGATTACTGAAAAAACAACTGGTAACACTGTGGTGGTATACTGTACCAAGATTAGTGCCAAAAGATTCTCCACCCATCATCTTGTAAACAAAAGTAACACATTTTTAACAGGCTGAAAAATGAGATGTTTTAAGCCTTAGTTCTACAAACATTCAAGTGTGTATTTAGCTTCATGTGAGGAAACTCAGTGCCAAGTCTCCTCCCACATGCTCAGTGTTCACAAAGCTACTACACACTGTGATTATTCCTGTGATGACAATCAAGAAAAACACTTCAAATGCATAGAATACACTTGGATCTTCCTAGATGTGAAGCCCTTCATTCTTAAAACAGCTTTTTTTAAAAAAATAAATAGAAAAAAAAATAAAGATCCTCCTGTGCAACCCTCCTCTCCAAACCACAACTCTGCTCAGGAAGGCACTGTGAACTTGCCCTTGACAAACATGCCCATGACTCGTTTCACCTGTGCCCAGGTACAACAGCAATTATCCAGGTTTCAGTGAAAACTAACAGCCATCTGTAACAACAGCTTTTCTTCTTTGTTGTATTTCCATAGAGCAACAGCAAAGAGAAGTATTTACAGGCTTAGGAATAGAGCTACAGAAAAGGTTAACAGGAAAATGGGAGCACAATGCTATGCAGACTTTTCTGACTCCATTAGGGTGTCCCACACAAATTTAGCTAAACACATTCAAATACAGGAAGAGAGTCCTTTGTTCATTAGTCAAAACCATCTCATGGTTTGGCAGCAATCTCAAGACAATTCCAGTTGCAACTACCTAGAAAGTTCTTTTGAAACCTACACTCAAAGATACCCAAGTGCTTGGACAAGGGCAACAAAATTTAACATTCAAAAGCAAGAACTATTCAGGCTTCTCAGTTTACTTTGGTAACATTTATAAAATTAGGGTTTGCTATAGCATCTCCTTTACATATATTTATGAGTAGGTGAAATGAGAGCTATATGAGTCAGCAAATTTAAATTGAAACTTGACTGTGAGACTCAAAGCGTCAGTGCAACTTGTCCAAAATCTGAGAAGCTTTTATCCACTGATCACAGCCATTTATATGAAGGCCAGTTAGGAAGTCCAGTTTACCCTAAGGTTAGCATTTGAATGGTGAGGTCTATATTTTTGCCCCCTAACTAACTTAATTCCTTAGCTAGTGTCTTCTAATTTACTGGAAAAGAATTAGACATTCTGAATGTCACTGGGAAAAATTTTATCCTCAGAAAAGGCTGTGAAGAACATCTCTGGCTGAGCAGCACTATGCAGGTACTTGCAAATCTGCACGTCTTAACATAGTGCACAGACCCAGACACTGTGCTAATTTCAGTTACTTTAAATAAAACAATAGCTTGGAAGAGGACAAGGTGTCATGCCAGAAAGGATAGGATAATATGTTACTGCCAGGCATCTAAAAATCCATCAGTCAGGTAAAGACAAGATTTTAACATATATACCGACCTCTTATTTTTCTATTCTTGTGGAATAGCTGGAAAGGGAAAAATAGAACCCTTTCCTTAAGAAAAGACTACATTACAACAATGCAGTGAAAGGAAAATATAGAACATTAAAAATAGAACTAGTAAATTCATATCACTTTTACATATTCCAGTTCCTGAGAAAACCCTAGATCTGCTGAGTTCATGAGAATAATTTAACCATGTGATATTTTAGTATAAAGGAATGGAAAGTATTTGAACTCCAGATGAACCAGCTGTAGGTTTCCAGATTAACATACAGGGTTTTTATTTTTATCTTTCAATCTGCTCCTCACTCCAGGTAGAATCAATCCCAGGTTTTTACTCCCGGGACACAACACATCAAACTCTGCCTCTTTATAGATTTAAGATAACTTTCACATGCTGTAATTAATCATAAAATGACCAGATAAAGACTAACATTTCTCATTCTACTAGCCCATTCATGCTCCAGGTATAGCTAGTGCCTCTTTTAGTTATCATAAGGTTTCAATTTAATTATCATGATAATCAAAGTGCTTTGATACTATGTAATACTTTCAAGCACTTCTGTGTCTGAAATATATATGGTTAATATAATTAATAACTTTGGGGAGGGGGCCTGATGAGAGACACCTTGTCAGGAGAATGTGACCCACCTCTCTGAAAGATCACTGAAGAGTGACAGCTGGAAATCTTTGGAAGGCAAAATGACACTGAATGATTTTGTTCACCTTAGGCTTTTTCTTTATTTTATTGTCTCAATCTCCACATTTTAGAAAAAATGAGGTTCATTCCAGTCAGGTATTTCTTCAAATCTCTTCGTTCACTCATATAATCATTCCTCTCATTATCATGAGGTTGCTCTTGGGTGCTGAATACATTAACAGATTTCATCTGCACCTTCTTCCTTCTCACCCTTAATTTTTATTTAGATGCATCTCCTGACATATAGCTACAATGACTTCCACAGCAGCGCAGACGATATAGATGTAAACTTCAGGGAATGAGACAGCCGTGTAAACTGCTGGAAACACCCTTATTTCAAAACCTTCTGGCAAGAGGTTGCAGACACAGTTTCACACTTCATTTCTTTTGACATGTCCCCAGAACCACTGCTGTGAGTATCTAGCGACAGCATTTGAAACCTCACATCCCAGCCACCTCCAAGGCTCTATTACACTAGTTACTGTTTGCATGAAAAAGAATCATTTTTTTTTTCCCCTGGAAACAAGTATTCAGTGTTTGTACAAACACAGCTCTTTTGCTCAAAAGAGTGGAATGAATGACCAGCAAAATGTGCTTTAACACCAGAAAAAAGAGAGAGCTGGAAGTTTGGCTCTTGAGAGTTAGGAGGTCATGGATTAAATTCTTCATACAGCAGGGGCTTCTTTCCTTCCCCCCCCACCACCCCCATCTTTTTTTGCAGAAAGGGTCTAACACTAAAAATATCACTTTCTCCAGTTTCTGGTTATATTATAATAGTATCCTGATTCTTTCAGTCCCTGTTACCAAGTCTTCCAAGTTGTTTGATATTTGTTTTTGTCATTGTTTTTGTCATTTTGTTGGGGTGTTTGAGGATTATTTTTTTTTGGTTGGTTGGATGTTTTGTTTTGGGTTTTGTTTGTTTGGGGTTTTTTTGTGTTTGCTTGAGTTTTTGGTGTTTGTTTGGTTTGGGGTTTGTTTGTTTTTAAAGACAGACAACATTTTCCTGTTCTTTCTGGCTCATGTCTCTCTGTTTTGTGTATTCACATTTTCCTCCAATATGTTAACTCCCACATCCTCTTTTATTTCATAAAAGTACAATGGGATCATATCTACATACATGAATTTATATCACTGTAAGTTTTCTGGTTTATATTTTACTGATGAAACATACAATTTAATTTTCTTTTGAAGAGTAGAATAAGTCCCTACTGTCTTCTTATAGAGCAGTCATTCCTTTTCATCTGGAGTCATCAATGACTGATTTATTGATTCTACAACATTGAGAGATTTACCTAGGATGATATAAGTACTCTTTCCCAGCCTCAGCTAGGAAACGTCCTACCAAAAACATGAGTATCTGTTTAAATCTCTGTCGTATGTGAGGCGGGAGGGGGTTACAGGACTCCATTGCAATAGCAATAAATAACAAGCAATAAAGATATTTCCCTCAAGCAAACATGGTAGAATTTAAGTGCAGAAGCCAAAGGAGGAATATTAGAATGAACATAGACTAGTTAATTGAGGATAAACATACTAGGGGGGGAAAAAAAAAGACTTCTTGAACTTTACAGTATACTGATGACAATTTGAAGAGACAGTGAGTAAAAAACCTACTTAGAAGAGAAGAGAATGAATCATCTGAAATTTGCAGTGGATTTAGTGAAGTGCATGGTCCCATGGGCTAAAGAGACGTGAAGAGAGATAGCAAGGTTGACTGCAAAGATGAAAGAACTGGACACTGAAGAGAGCCATGGGAATATGGAGGCAAATTCTTTTAACAACTGCTAAAGAACAGAAAGGAGAAAACAAACACAAACTGAAGTGTGTCCTCATGCCTGTTACTTCATTTACATTTTTGACCTGGTTCTGAAGGAAAAGAACAAACAAACAAATCAAACAAAAAACCAACACACACTCCACACACCAAAAGCTATTAAGAATAGTCCAAATGAACAGCAAAAATATCACAGCATCTCTTTCAAGCTTAGATTCTGGAAAACTGGAACAATCTTTCCATTAGAACGTGAAAAAATGTATTTATATAATAATAATAAAAACAAAGAGTCAAGACAAGGAAGGTAACCCTTCCATGATAATGTCTGTTCTGTATTCAAGCAGTTAGATTCCTTCTCTCAGAAGCAAAGATACATATTGCTTTAAACGCTTACTCAAGAATCAAGCATCAGCCACACTGTGCAAGGCTTCAGGTAATGTGCAGTTTTCCAGGACAAGTACCCATCAACATGGATGATCTCATTCACAAAACCTATTAAGTTGCACTTTTAGGAAACTCTGCCCTCTGCACCACCATCTCTCTGTTTCCACACGGATGCCAGCTCCTCCTCTTCCTCCTCTCTCTTGTCCCTCACAAGGCCAGAGGACCCCTTCCCACTGTGCCTCTCCCCGATATATCTGAATCGTACATTCACTGCCAAAGAGGGAACACTAAACAGAGTGCAACTTTCCTCCTCTGTGAATGCCACTGCTTTCTCATGCTCAGACAGCCTGTTTTCCTTGACTTCCAAAAGCTCAGCTAGGAAAAGAAAAGATGTTGCTGTGAAGGGTTCTTCCAATAAATAATAATTTTAAAATAAATAAATTAATTAAAAAGTTAAATAATTATTTCTAAGTCTTGTTTGAAAACTTCTAATTGAAAAGGATTTCAGTGCTTACTTTTGTGGCAAGTCTTTACTACATTATATTAACTCGGATGGAGAAAGAGACTCAGACTCCTGAGGAGGTCAGTCCTTCAGCAGAGTATAAGCAGGAAATACTGAGCAGGCTCCGAGATTTGGTATCACTAAACCAGCACAACCAAGGCAACTACTGCAACATGGCTGGGCAGCTCCAGTGTCTACACTTCAAATGTGATGGTAAAAACCCAAGACAGATCTACAGAAATTATAGAGTCTGGAAAGCATGCTTTATAGTGAGAGACTCAATAGCTTCAATTTCCTTTGTCTATAGAAAAGAAGGTTAAGTCTAATAAAAATTTAAACGAGGACAAAACTGATAGACAACTTACTGAGCAGAAAAACAGCAGGGGAAGGTCTGCTAGCAGAATCTGAACCAAAACAATCTTAAAACAAATAAAACACATTTCTTAAACTAGTGAAAGCAACCAAACTGATTAGAACAATTTCCCTTAGGATGTGGTGGTTCAGATTAAATGTTTACAAGTTCTCATATGAGATTTTTCTAAAAGATATGCAATAGCTGGGAGAACTCATAAATTTAGTTTGAAAACAAAAGGGTTATATTCTATGGCTTGTGTTACATAATGAGACAAAACATTCTGGCCTTAAATCTTTGATTCTTTTAATTCAGTGAACGTTTCTGTTACTTTGAAAAAATATCTGTAAAGGTAACAAAGCAGCAATATAAACCTAAAAATAAACTGAGCAGAAAACCAAGTAAACCTTCAGTAGTTTTGCCTCAGGGTGAGGAGGTGACTGTGCAAGTATGGGGTAGCACATACAAGGTTTCATGGAAATTTCCATCTCATCTCTATGAGGGGTTCATGCAGCTTGTCTGTAGAAGTTAAAAAATGAAAAGATATATGCTGAATAATCCAAAACTGAGAAGAAAGTGAATCAGTTGCCTCTGTATCACAATCTGTATGACTAGACAATATCATGACTCCAGAAAGGATCTATCCCAAGGAAAGAAAACTAAGTTGTATATATTTGTCTTAATTTCTTCCTCACTCTGAAATCTACCTTTCCTAATATACAAAATAACATCTTTTTAAAAATAACCAGTAGAAAAATTCAGATACTCTGAAAGGTCCAGGTTAAAAACATTTTTTTAAAAATAATCTATATTGTATTTGGACAATATCCCACAAAAACTGTATCACATTGTTTGAGTTACATAAATCATACCAAAAACAATTTACATAATGATAAAATTTTGCATTTTATACATGTTATGTTAAAAAGAAGTTTACAGAATAACCGTTCTAAAACTTTTCCTTGTTTCTGGTATTATAATTCACAGCTGCAAGTGAATTTTTTGTGATATTTATCTGATAGGGTCTGTTATGTTTCATATCTTAGTTTCTTTTCTTTCTTTTTTATTTTTTTGTATCCAACCTATCCCTTATTCCCATTGCAATAAATAATCACTTTGATTTACAATTCTCTTCAGCCAACTGAATAGGATTACATATATAGGAAAAAAATTAAAAACCCACTAAATTGAAGTTCTTATTCTGTAGATTTTTTCCTAAGACAGGGATTTGAACTTCCCTTTTTTTCTGTTTAGAATTGTGTTCATAATTTATTATGACATTGACAGGGCAAAGATGAAAATAAGCTGCAAATATAACCTTTACAGATATAAGCAGCCATTGCATGCAGTTTTCTACATAAATAATAGGGCTGAAAAGTTAAAATTACAAGTTATGCTATGGAGAATTAAAAAACAAGGTTGAACACCAATCTGTCTTTAGACAGATACTACCTCTTTCTTTTTTCTGATGTTCTATATACACATATATTTCAATGTCTATTTTTAGTTCTCTAATAAATTTTCATTTAATCTGATTACTGTTACAAACAAAATGGTCAAGCTCCCCTTTAAAGCTGCTCAGGTTCTTTTTAGCCTCTACAACAGCTGAAAGTCACATTAGACTGAAAATTAAAATTCCCATATCCTGCAGGTTCATTAAATTTATCTGATACAATTTTTAGGGATAACACTACATGGAAAGTGATAACTCTGTGCTTGTGCTTTCCATACATGCATATAAGTAATGAAAACTTAATAAAATAAAAATGTATCATTCTTTACAGCAGTGGTTATCAAATCTTTAATGTCACTTCTTTCTTTTGAGCAACTCTCTAAACTCAACTCTGTTCCCATCTACTCACCTCTGCACCAGAGCACCTTCTCTTTCACCTCATCTTCACCTCTAAGTCCATCCTATCATATGGTCATGAAGAGCCTATGACAGCTTCCCTTTCCCCGCCAAAAGACTCCACCCACTTTAAAGTGACTCTAAAACAGAGTGTGGTTCCCTTAGGGATTCAGTAAAATAGCTGGCAGAGCTCTCCAAAGCACTGCAAGCTGACCAGGGTGATAACTGCTCTGGAAGGGACTTGGCCAGGCAGGGGGGCAGAGAGTACCAAAAACCCCACCTGATTCACATGTTCTCAGCCTTGCAGACCAACTTACCTCAAAAGTTCCCTTGCTACAGGCAACACTGTAACATACATTTCATTAACAGTGATGCCAAGATCATTTTTCCTCCATCTCCAGAGATGCCTCCTGCAGTCCCCATCAACTTCACACAAGCATTGCCTTTCCCACGCCTCCCAGAGCTGTTGCAGCAGGTGACGGCAGGATGGAGGAGAGGGAAGATGTACAAGACAGGGGAACGACAGGAACCAGGGTGGCTGGGGTGTTCTGTTCTGCAAAGGCCTCCCCGGGACTGGAGAATCACTGCTTTGTAGGGTAGCACCTCGCTATAACTCAAAAACTGAACAGTCAGTTTCTGAAAATCCATTGTGCCACTTCAGCAAGATCAAACACGTGAAAAGGGTTAAGAATTCATTGTTATCAGGTCAGGATTGTTCCCTGCAAGAAGGAATTAATTCTAAAGAGGATGCTGGGGTTTTAGTTTAACAGTATATTTTCTTTTCATACATTGCTGCATTTAGGAAGATGTGCACTTGCAGCCCAGAAGGCCAATTGTATCTTCGGCTGCATCAAAAGGAGTGTGGCCAGCAGGTCAAGAGACATGATTCTGCCCCCTCCACTCCACTCTGCTAAGAACCCACCTGGACTCCTGTGTCCAGTTCTGGAGCCCTCAGTACAGAAAAGACATGGACATGGTGAAGGGGGTCCAGAGAAAGGCCACCAAGATAATCACAGGGCTGGAACACCTCTGCTACAAGGATAGGCTGAGAGAGTTGGGGTTGTTCAACCTGAAGAAAAGAAGTCTCTGGAGAGAACTTATTGTGGCCTTTTAGTATGTAGTAGAGGCCTATAAGAAAGATGGTGACAGACTTTTTAGCAGGGACTGTTGCAATAGGACAAGGGGTAACAGTTTCAAAATAAAAGAGGGGAGATCCAGGGTAGACACAAAGAAGAAATTTTTTTACTATGAGGGTGGTAAAACACTGGCCCAGGTTGCCCAGAGAGGTGGTAGATGCCCCATCCCTGGAAACATTCAAGGCCAGGCTGGTTAGGGCTCTGAGCAACCTGATCTGGTTGTAGATACCCCTGCTTATTGCCGGCGGGTTGGACTAGATGACCTTTGAAGAAACCTTCCAACCCAAACTGTTCCATGATTCTATGGTGTTCCCTAACACACCTCCAAATTACCTCATCACATTTGGGAGGATGGTAGCCCCTACCTCTCACGTGGACTCTAAGGCTCAGCAGGTGTGAGTTCTTGGCACAGTATTCCCTTCCCCTCCATTTGCTTGACACAGACTATGATCAGAAAAGACAGCGTGGTCTACTATTTCCAGATGGAGAAAGAAATGGACAAAAACATCCCATTTAGATAGAGGTGAGCTGTTTAATTTCTACAGACAGAAATTCCAACTCTCCATACAGGAGCAGATTTATTTTTTTTTTCCATGTTTTCCTGCTGTCTTGATCCTGAATCATCTGTAGCCCAGTGTGCTCACCAGTCTGTGTTTGTCAGGCTGACATGCCCTTCTCTGCAGGTGGTCATTCCAGCAAACACTATCCAACAATTTTGGAAAGGCAATAACGTTAAGAAAGCACTGGCAAGGAGTCTTTTGGTACTAGCAGATTTTGATCATGATAAAGCTTATTAAATCTGATACACTGGACGAATATACGCATTCTTATTACTCATCTAAGGAATTGTGTTATCATGCTTATAAATATTCACATTCTGATGTTAGCCTTTGCCAAGTGCCTGGGCTATGGTGAAAACAATAAAGTAATTCTAAGTAAAAACTTTGAAAGTATTGGGCTATTCAAATGAACAGACCCATGATTTAAATTATAAAAACACTGAGTCTGTTCATCATACACAGTAGGGTATAGGTAGAGAGAGTTTAATGTTTTGGCCACCAGCCACAGAACACCTAGCAATATAAAAACAATTAAAATGGGATTTATAACATTGGCAGTGATTAATTTTATTCAGTTTTAATAGCTGTAGCATTAGAAAGTTAAATTCCATATACTTATTATCAATGTAAGTGGGCATGTGACTATTATAAAAAAAAAAAAAAGCATAGCTCCTGAAGGACAAGCGAGAAAGACTGAAGACATCCAGACTCCATTTAGACATTAAAAAATGCCTAAATAGTAGAGAGCAATGATATGGGTAACTATGATTTCAGATACGTAATTCCCAACTGTTACTGGAAGAAAAAAATAACCTTTTCAACAATTAAATAATTAGTTTATCTAAAAAAGTTCCCAATATGGAAGGTACATATGAATAAATGTCTTGCCCATGCTCTTCACCTTTTTTCATTATGAAATCATCCTGTGTTTACTCCATTGTGATATAACAGTCAATGAAGGCCTAACTTGGATGTCACCTAACTGGCAACAGGTCCTGTCAACACTTCATGAGAGAGAGTTCCTTCTCTGAGGAATTACAAACCCAAACAGAAAGGGCAGGTGAGGAAAGAAAACATCAGAGTAAAATTATATACTCTTCAGAGTCACATTAGAAACCACAGTAGATCTTGGATCCCTCCTTCAGTTCTCTGTCCCACCTCTGGCTCACAGGATCACATATTCATTGACATACTTAGAACTCTGATCTTGCAAATAGATGCCTCATGACAATTTCAGAACTTTCTAGTCTGTGTCCCAGTAAAACTGTTAAGCAATTCAATATTTTTAATGCTTTTGTAAAAGAAAATAATCTCATTCTGGATGTCTGTGCCTCCATTCCCCATCTGAATCATTAAGAGCATTTCTTTTCCACATCATTATTGCAAGTCAAAATGCTTTCAAGCAGGTAAACTATCCAGATTCTACATGTACAGACTTTAAATAGATCATTAAGAAAACACATCTAAAGGCTCAGAAACTCCCTGCATTATATTTCATCAAGATACAAATGTCTGAGACCTACTTAATCCAAGTGATGGATCGATTTGACACATTTGCTTGTCTCTCCTGCTCTCTTCCCCTCTCCATGCAAGAAAGGACATTTGTAAGTGCAAACAGGTTCACTAAAAGCTACTGCTCGGTGGGCAAGACCTAAGAAAATGCAGCAGTTGGCAAGAAGAGTCAGACATGGAAGCATGTAAAGAGGAAAAATATTTTTCCAAAGTTGTTCGGCTCATTTAGGATTGAGGAAGAGTCATTAGCAGACATGACCTAAACATTACTGGATGAAGACTTGAGATGATGCTTATTAGTAAGACCTAGAAATACCAGATCTACCTGATACCATTAAAGTTACAAAAGAGATGTTACATGGGCATTTACTTTTAGGTATTGAAAGGTGTACTCAGGTCTGTCAATGTAAGTAGTCCTGGCAGAGGGACAGACTGACCCTCATTCTTTGGGATTCAGAAAACTGGAGGCACACAAGAGCAAAAATCTGACGTTTTAGGATGTCACTGCAGTCTTCTATAATAGGAGACAAGCATGTAAGGGAACAGGCACACACATCCATAGCTTTGTCTTCTCTGCCTTGTCTATCGACTATACCTCCACATAGCCCATTTAAAAGTTGGATATGTTTCTCCTTTTATATGACAATGCATTTTACAAAATGTTTCAGCTGTCTCTATTCCTGGGCTGGGGAAATGTGCTGTACTAGGAGATGTTTTAAAATTGAGTAAATATTGTCCTTTACAGAAAGTTCCTTATTTCAGTTCTCATCTGAAACAAGAGCAAGTCTTGCCACAAGCTACTGTACAGCACTGTATAGGCCACTATGAAGAGAGTTAATTCCATCCCAACAAAACCCTGTACAGCTGTACAAGTCACACGCTGCATTTCCCTTCTGCCAATGCTGGTTGCTGTTTCACTCCCTGGCCTGTCTTAGAACAGTCCCAGAATTTTACGAACCCCACAGTACTAAAAGACAATCAAAATAGCACCATCAGCTCAACTTTAAAACCAGATACTAGCTAGTCTAATAACACACATTTCAGTTATGATATTAAAAATCAAACAATATAAAAATCTTCAACATCCAAGGACTGGATAGATTAAAATGATTTGCACTCTGTGACAAAATCTATTCCCTTACATTGTTTGCTGCCAGCAAAAAGGAATTTAGGATTTATATTGAATGTCTTATTAAAATTATTAACAGTGATTCTTTTTAGAAATCAATTCTTGCTGATAATTTCAAAAAAATCCAGTATTTAAAAAGCTATATTGGCAAAATAAAGCTAATATAATAGGATCCTCGAAGAACCAATCACTATAATCATCTGCTGCCATAAACTCTATGGCAGTATTACAAATGTGATGGTTCAAAGGAGGGGAAAATTCTTTTAAAATATAATTTGAACTTTACTTCTGAAATATCATGACCATCATGATCCATCACCCACATTCACTGCCCAGACTTACAATAAATCAAAGCTGTGATTCAATGGTTATAATCAATCAAAAGGTGGGAATGGTACTGCCATGTCCAGTACCTGAATTTCAGACTGTACATGACACTATGTGTTAGTAAATGGCAAACAAAAAGCTGAGAGTGAATGCACAGGACTAATAAAACCTTATACAACGACTAATTAAAGCAAACAAACCAAAAAAAGACAACAACCACCACAGAGATTCAGCTGAAGCAAAGATACATTGCCTAAGGTGCATGGGAGATAGTGATTATTTACACATCAGAAATTAAAAGTTTACTCAAAAGAGGTGTTATATGCCACTCTAGCAGACAGAGTAAATGACCTTGGAAGAAGTTCAAGCTGTGGAAGAGTTATTCAGGTAGAAAAATGACCAATTACCATAACATAATTAGGGGCTTTTTTGCAGGAGTCTCAAAAAGTGAGGATTGTGGGTATGGAATTTACACAGGAACCAAGACATTTGCCCGTTTTTCAATTTATAAGGAAGATCCACTCCAGGCTACTCCTACTTACAAACAAGAAATCAGTTAAAAATCAGTCCATATCAGGTCTACAACACAATTTTATTCTAAGAGAAGCCTATCCCAAAATAAAATGTCACTATAGATGACCAAAAAAATCCAGAAGCATAAATGTGCAAAATCACATTAAATAACTTGCTAAGCTATTTCAGACAGAGACTTTTTTTATCAGTGTTTGTGTAAGTGCAACCATATACTCTGCTACCCGAAAGCTTTCTGGCAATCTTAATTGTTGTAAGAAATCAAAACCTTTTATTATAGTTCTTACTGGATAGCTACCAAAGACAAATTGAGTAGACTTCAGGCAAATACCTTATGCAAAGACTTTACCAGGATAGATGGTTTTTCAAAAAACAATCTAAATTGTATAACTGGAATAAATCTTCACTGTCTGCTCATATAGTTCATGTAATCTATCTGAAGTCTTATATTTCCACACAATAAATTGTGAGAAGTAAATCATGAAGCACCATTTAAGAGCAAAGTAGTATGTAGTCTAGCCTTCATTCACCATACAGGCTGAAGTTTTAATATAGATATTGCTTTCATTTCCTGTGAGAAATTAGAATGGCTTTTCTCCAGTAAACTGTAGATGTCTATTAAACAAAGTTATGGTGAGAAACAGAAGAACATTCAAATTCCCTGTCAAGAGTTTTCATTTTGATTATAGCAATTTCCAGTTTAAAGGAAATGAATATCCAGGAAAGCATTTAAAATTAATCATTCCCTTTTGAAGTAGCACTAAAATTCAGTTAGGAGTGAAATATGATTATTTAATTTCAAATCTTGTCATCTAGAATAAAAAAGATTCAATTGTGTATCTATTTGGCAGTAGCTCAGTAGGTAGAGTGAGGTGTCAAAGTCTTTAACAGACTTCTAAAATTCCAATTTCAGCTTTGCTGCTTTCCTTCATAAACTATAGATCAGCAATAATTATAGTGCCAGCCTAGTTTTCCTATTTTCTTTCTTCAAATTCAAAGTATAAATATCAGTGAGGAGCACTACTATATTTTAAGGTAGGAAGGAACTGCAAACTCTCTGTCTGCATAAAGGTCATCTTACCTCTTCCTTTTCTCATGTAAAATGAGACATTTGAGCACAGACAAAATATACAGTTAGACATAATGAGAAGACTAAATGCCATTTCAAGTCTGTCTCCAATTACTGAACACAATAAGCATTAATATTAATAAGAGCTCAGGGAATCCAACAAAACAACAACTTGAGCCTGGGCCTCCCATCATCTTGGGGCGGGCTGTCCTGGAAAAACCATGCTTGTCATTTTGACTAGAATATGAACGTGAGAAAACTTGTTATGCAAAGCAATACATGCTCATTAAATTACTTTAAGCAAAATGGCATGTTCTAATAAGATATTTTACTGCAGACAAGCTTTAACATTTCCATCTGCTGTAATGCTAATCTGTCCTGCAGTATCTTTACCATGTGGTCTTTCTTTCATCCCTTCTTCTCTGACTGAACCACAGAAGTGGATTTCCAGACTCTTTCCCAGATACCTTAGTATCTATACACTGGCTCAGTCGAAAAGTTTTTTCTCCTTTCTTGATATCGTCTTTACTGTTTGCTGTTTCCTTTCTGTCCTGTCAACACTGTGATATAGTCTGTTAGTTTTGACATTGAACATGTATTCTTCCGAGCTTTCCTAACAGCCACCGCACTTTTCCAGTCCAGAAAAAATGATGATCTTCCTGCTCAATTGCTCAGACTGTATCACCCCTGTGAGAAAACTTCCAGCAGCACAACTGATAGCCTGTTAGTTCAAGCTCCGAGCAGTGTCCTTCATCACGCTGTTCCCTCCCCATTTTCCACTCTACTCTTTTACAGATTACGTGTTACCCTAGGCATGTTTCACCAAAAACATCTACCCACCTGGACCATTTGCAACACTTTCACAAACTTCAACTAGAATTTTATCTTCTCAGGCCACACCTTTCTGACATGAGCCTTGCTTACAAAAAAGTCAGCATCCACCGTGAAATCTATGAGAAATGCCATCACTAATTACAGGAACAAATGCACATGAATTGCAAAAATTCATACGTTCTCATATATTTCATTTATATCTGTACACACAAGCACTCTCCCCATATTTTTATGTTACTTCAAAAAGTTCAAAAGGAAGTCTGATAACAGTTATTAAATATCTAGGATCTTGGCAGAAATTCTAGATGAACAAAAGCTACAGCCACACCTGATGCACAAGAAGCCAGGTTTCAGCTGCTCTCAGTGGGTACCATTTCCCTTCCTACATATAGCCCTGAACAGAAAGATCCCTGAACTGTCTTGGACCCCAAGCAGAGCCCAGTGCACTCCCCTCAGCTTTTGCCATTCTTGGCAGTGAAAAGCTCACAATGGTTTTGCACCTTGGTGTTTAGAGCTGCCCTCAGCAAGGTGTGAACTCACTAATGATGCACTCGAGTGCATCTGATTCTAAGACTCTGTGAAGTTTATGTGAAGATGGCACAAAGCTTACTTAAATAATCAAAGCTGCCTTAGAACCACCAAGTGAAGTGAGCCTGTGGGATGCTAACTTTTCAAAGCTTACACATACCTACTTTGAAAATAAGACAGCAATTTGAAAAATAAAGCCCTCATTTTGAAAACTAGATTCTGCAGTATCAAAAAGATATCTCTGCTAGGGAAAAAAAACCTCAAGACCTTTAACCTCCCCTCAGCCAGATGTCATGATTCTTTCATTGTCTTTCCTATTTTAGATGAAACAGGAAAAATAAACAGTGAAGTGGACCACTTGAAAGACTGCTTTTTGCCTTACTGACTTTGGTTCAGTATGCAATTTCAAGTAGATTTTACATGAAAATGGCCCTATGTGGATGAACTACTGGAAGGAAATCTTTCCCCTAGCAGCAGCATAATCAGTGTAGATATAACTAACACAGAGCAGCTCTGTTTCTCAGGTTGCTCTGTAGGAAACCACAGTCCACAATGACCTCAACCTCACCATGTAAAAAACTCCCTTCCTGCAGAATGAAATATTAATCTGTTGGCAATCCTACTTCAGAAAGGTTGTGACTGCCACACTTGCCTCCATCTTTCATTTATACACATAATTATCTAAGAACAAGTGTATGGGTTAATGTTCAGTGCTCACCACTGATGTGACTGTCCTTAAGGGCAAGAGCAAACACAATAATTAGTGCTTAAATACTTTTTAATAAGGCCCCTTAACAATTGTTTCTTAAACTATTTCTCCTTAAAAGTTTCATTGAAGGGAAAAGTCTGTCACAGTCCAGGAACTCTGCAACTACCTAATGATTGGAACTGAAGCATTTATGCCACCCTTGTCACCATGGTATCCAGTGCAAACTCTGTTTGATGACTCCTTTCTACTTTGCTTATTTCAAGCATGCTGGTCCAGTACTCATGGAGGAAACTCCCTTTACTGACTAACACATTTAATCCTGAAGATTTCAATACTAGCTGGCGAACAACCAGCTCTACAGTTTCCATTGATTTTAATGAGACTAAAAACATAGGCAGGGCTAATATCAACATGTATGACCTCATCAGCTCTTACTTGCTGACTGCAAAACAGCCCTTAAGCATGTAACAACTTCTCAACAAATCTAGAAACACCCACTCTAAAATACATGGTCATAAAGATAAATATGAGCATCCTACAGGATTCAGCAAACGAGAGTAACACAGATAAAATTATGTTAACCCTTCAGGCAACATGCTGCATGGGCTTCCAGAAAACAAATTGTTTGGCAGCCTTCATCCTTTCCTCCCCATCATCCCACCAGCTCAGGTTCCACATCCTCCAACCTCTGCCACTCACAGGTGCAAACTAATGCTCCCTCAGCATATGGCAGACACACAGGGACTAAATCAATCTTTTCTTTCTCCCTGTCTCTCTCTCTAAAATCAGGTCAGACTTAACAGAAAAATAACAGTTTTACACTATCTACAGTACCAAATTACTTTGCAGTGCCTTTGGAATGGGCAATATAATTTCAAGAACAGGGAGATGGTGTTATAGAGTCACCTGTCCCGGCACACCTACGTGAACGACTGCGCACACACGCTCCCGACTCGATGCACTCCACTTATCTGTGTGGGACTATGGCATGCAGAGTGGGAGCTCAGAAGTATTACTTCATCTTTGTTATTTTTATGTCCTGTCATGGTAATCAGGGAAGGCAGAAACCCAGGAGAAAGGAAAAAATGCAATACATGCAACTTCTGCCAGATTAATTTCTTTTTAGGCTAGTAGAGAGTTGAAAAAAAAAATAATAAAAATAAAGCTGCATGATTCATTTCCTATTATTCACTGTAAGATCCATTCCATTAATGCTTCAACAGTACATTGGAGCAAGGATAGCTCTCCGACACAAGGAAAGGTCAGTTTAACCTCTACTTCTAAGCTCTGCCTAACACCTGCTTCGAAATGCAACAATGGAGAACAAACACACAAGTCCATGATGCAACCTTGCAGTTGAGAATGCAACTTGAGTAAGAAAGGAGCTATGAATCTCAAAAAAATTATAGAGAGTATTTGTATAGTGTTTGCTGTTGGAAATAAACTTGATTTTAGGGCCTTGGCTCCAGATACAAAACGATCTTTCCACTCTCTCAGCTTGCTTAAATACAATTTGTTCTCATCTATTGTATACAAAATAATTATGCCTATGGGTAAACACTAACCTCAGTAGCATGCAATTAGACTTTCAGTGTGGGGATCTAACAGAAGAAAGAAATGAGCAAAATATGCTGTGAAAGAGGGAAAACAAAAAAAATTTTTTCTAGTTCCCTGAAGCCTAGAAGGAACACGTCTTGTGGTGGATCCTCCCAGTTTGGAGAGGGGCTGGGGGAAAAGCAAGTCTTTCATATCAAACACTTTAAGTCAGAGGCTTAGGGGTCAACCTCTGAACAAAGTAAGACAGACAGAAATGTGGAAGATTATCTCTGTGACGGGTGCAGAGGACATATACATCAGAGCACCAAAAAACATACTTGCAATTTTGCATTTGTATCATAAGTGTCTGTGTCTTGGGACAGGGGGATGTGCTACGAAAGGAAAAGTAATGTTGTTCTTCATCAGTGATGAACCAACATAGAAATCTGTGGATAAAGACTGAACCACCAACACCATTTTACCTTGTGGACTACAGTTTCTGAAGTCATCTCCAGACCCACCAGCAGTCTCCACTCACCCTAGTGAGCCCTGTCCTTGCCTTGACCCCTGCCCCTCTGAGGCTTCCTGGCTCCTATTCTTCCTCCTCATCCTGCTCCAGCTTACATTCCCACTCTCTTTCACATCCCAACCCACCTCTGTCCTACAGCCCATCAAGACTCTCAATCTGAAACAGAGAACTAAAATAGGCACTATTATCTCAGTGTAAGGTGGACTTCTCAAGGAAAGAAACTGGTTGTGCTAGCATGATCTGCATGATAGATCATATGAAAAGCCCGTCCACAGTGCTAGTCATCTTTAATTTTGTAGGTTTAGTAGATAGCCCATTTGTATTTAAATTCATACATGTAAGAATACATCTGTATTTGTTTGACAGTATTTACATTTTGGACAGTGCAACATGCAAGGACAACGCTGACTTCAAAAGGAAGGAGGAGACAAGTACGTACCATTTGACAGCTAAAAATTGTATACATAGTTTTGCAAGCTCTGCCCTGATCTCTTTCTATGCAAGTGTGCAATTCTCCTTTGAAGTTAACAGGCAGCCCCCTACAGAATATACTTAAAG
The DNA here is from genome assembly GCF_036013475.1 of Columba livia. Lineage (NCBI taxonomy): Eukaryota > Metazoa > Chordata > Aves > Columbiformes > Columbidae > Columba > Columba livia. The sequence goes on along the minus strand of NC_088607.1, from coordinate 30,259,678 downwards.
CAATCAGAGGAAAAGCTTCTGTGTTTTGACAAGACTGTGTGTATACATTGTCTTGTACAAAGAGTCTTTAAAAGTCTTAAACAGCTGTATTCAAGGTATCTCATCTATAAGGTTACATGAGTTACCCACTTTCCCAGGCACACCATGCAGCAGTTTTTCACTGTGCATTTGGGACTAAATAAAAAATTGAAAAATCCTTTTTGCACTGTGAAAAATTGGAGTCTCCATTACCAGATGCCGCTCTCCAGCTTGAAGGTCAGGCAGGTTGTGATTGACCGGGTGTTTAACAGAAAATGGCATTTGAGTGTCTAGTCTGAAGGGCAGCCCAAACTCTCCCCTCAGAAGACAAAGCCCATCTACTCCATTACACAATGTTCTCCTTAAGTTCGGAGGACCAAAGCCTCACTGAGTTTATCAAAACACCTTTTCCGCTTGGCAGGCTGGGATACAACCCAGAGTACATATGAGGCTGCTGGCAGTTCAAAGGAAACATAAATAACAAACAATTTAACCTAAAATGATATTTAAGGGCTCTAGCATTCCCCAAGCATTCAACCAGAGTTTGGCTCTTAAACTATTAATATTGCAAAGGACATTTGCACAACAACTTTATCTGATTCAAGAGGCAAGCTGCAACCTTCTGCTGCTGACGATTTCCTCCCCTGTAGTTACACAGTATTTTGACACAGTCATCATTTTAGCTCTATCCAAAAACGTCACTAAGTGGCGTCTATGATTCTAAGTGAGGAAGATGTAACAGCAACCACTTATTATATCAGCACAAAACTTTGGAAAAGGGTTAGAGAAATTATTTTCTTTCATATTTCAATGTATTTTAGTGCTTAAATCCACTTAGTCTTGATCCTAATCCCGAGTTTCACATTAACCCACTGTGTCAAAGTGCATCTTGTTGCATTACGCTATGCCACAGTCCAAGACCAGAAGCAGCTACTGAGTTTCAAGTGACTTTTAAGTCATGACTTCGATCAGTGATTCTCAAATCTCAGCTAGGAAAAGCCAAGACAACAGCATTTAAAGATTTCCACTTACTCCCTGAATAAATATAACATAAAAAGCTCTAACATAATCTGGTACTGTGCTGTTCTTAGTGTCTCAGATTTGACTGACAAGGGTCATTTTTAAAGTAAGTACAGAGTTCATTTATTCAGCTCAGTTAAGGGCTAAGCATACTAAGTTCCAGATTAATTTCCAGTATGACTATTTTCACTGAAAGGAAACCTCATATATATATATAAAATTAAACCTGTGTCATGTACTTCAAACATTAGTGTTAATCACTGCCACATAAGGACAAGAAGCTTGCCAATATATGTGTAATGCTGCAAGTGAAAAATTAAAAAGCATTCATACAACTAAGGTTCTGCATCTTATTTCTAAAAGTAGATTAGTACTCAGACCAGATATTTGGACATTTGAAGACTATGGAATTTTCTAATTTACACCAGTTGTTTAAGGAGCCAGAGTTGGCAGAATCAGCACCTCCACTGTAAAAACTGTTATAAACAATTGTACAAACTGTTCTAAACTTGCCTGATTATCAGAAGATTCTTGTACACTATTTGTATGAATCCAAGGTAGAGTAAATATTTAACCCAAAGTTTCATAGTAAAGTAAGAGAGTCATATCTATTAATAAGTTGAATGTAAACAACTGAAACCAATGAAAACAAGAATAGAAAAAAAATAATCAAAGAACCACTTAGAAATCAACAGCAACAAAAATTAAAATGCAACTGTATGTATTTACAGACCCTCGGGTATTTTTAATATTACAACCAAACAGTGCTGAAAGTAAATTGAAAAGGTTTAACTTCTTGGACACAAGCAAAATATAAGACAACTTTATTGCATTACTTGCACTGCATCGTGGACTAGATCTCTGTGTGTTACTGTTTTGTTTAGTTTAATTGCTTTGAGGTCAAACCAATGGTAAGAATTTTGGTCCAGCTCTGAGACCTGGACCAACAGCTAAGCAAACAGATGAACAAACAAATAAAATCACCTTCTCGGTTTGGAACAACCTCACAGTAAAAAATAACATCTTTCTTTGTAATGCTTACATTCCATATCAAATTAGACCTCCACATAAGTGTTCATAATTTCATGTTTTAGTATTGTTGAGGGTTTAGATTGCGGGGTGACAATAAAACCCTGGCAGATGTATTGTTAACCTCCCCCCCACACTGCCTTCCCCCTTTTGCTCCTCCCTTTCCCCCCTTCCCACTCAGGACAGGTGATCAGGAAGAAAAGAAGGACAGAGAGAAGAGAGTTAGAAAAATTAAAAATGTTTTACTAATGGTACTAATAAGAATAGATAAAATAATACAAACTATACAAAACCAATCTCAGAAGTCTCAGCAACGGCAGAGCCGGCACCCGAAGTCCTGGATTGGACTCTGCAGCCTACCGGAGCTGGATTCAGTCTCTCACTAGGCCTCAGTTCGCAGGGATGACTAGCAAGGTCCTCTCCTAACGTCGACCATAAGCAGAAGGGAAAAAAGGGACGAGATCCTCGTGATCTCCCACTTTTATATGAAGTATTCACGTGAATGGGAAGTTATACCCAGTTAGTCAGTTTCTTGGTCACCTGTTTCTCGTTGCCCCTCTCGCGAGATGTCCATCCATGCTTATCAATAACCTTGCATTCCATTGCTAGGTTTACCAAAACATGTATCTGGTTCTCCAGGAAAATGCAGCTAATACGAAGGCTTTAGCTGACAGGCAAATTCACTAAAAGAGAAACTTGTTTTTTAACAAAACCAGGACAAGTATTTAGGAAAGTAGTATATAAATATTTAACATGTATGAACAACATACAAGTCAAATTTTGCAAAACCAGTGTTTGGAGAGCTTCATAAACAATGCTGGGTATAAACTTTGTTTTTCTTTGTTCAAACCAATGTGTCCCTCTCCACATCCTACCAAGTATATATCAATTAGATTATCTGTATTTGTACACACACATTTCTTTATATGTACATGCACATATAAAGCTTGTCCTTCATTCAGAGGTTTTGTGATTTCATTATAACTGTTTCTATTCACAGTTATTACCATTATTTACTACTTGGATCATACCCCAGGTGTGTATGTTTGCCTGCAAGGCAAACAAGACAGATGTCAGAGCTACAGAGTTGACTGGACCAGACTTCCCACCACTGAGGAAACAGAAAGAATGGAGACAGTGATAAGACTGACATTGTGAAGATCTCTGCAGTGATTATAAAAACATGCATATAAAGCTAAACAAAATTTTAACAAACTAGCCTTGTTCCACAGCACTCTTTCTTTCCTGTTTAGATACGGAAGCAAATACCTGTTGTGTTCCAAAGGGAACGAGTGGTAGTCGCTTGTGGTGGTAGGACTTCTACTTCCATGCTCCTACCCTACAATTCAGAACTCCAGCTTTTCCTAGTGATATAACTGTGATAGAGCTGTGCAAATTGTGGTTAGACTCAAATACCCAAGTATCCACTTCTCTGTTCTTTAGAGGTGTCAAAATTGGATATCACATTTGACAATTCAATAAGATTTTTTAAAATGTATTTCGCTAGTGAACAGAGTGTATGGTAGAAAGCAGTACACTGTTTCTTTATGTGATACCTGACCTTGGAAGCATCTGTAGGTGGCCTACAAGAGCAATTTATGTCATCTTGCTCTCTGATCCATTCAGCCTCAAATGGAGAGAAGAGGCACAGATCCCAGCTATCCTTACTCTCCCTTTCTCCAGAAACTGCCAAACCATTCGAAGACAGCCTAGAGCTCTGGAAAACAGTGGGTGGGTTTTGGCTTACAGCTCACACCAAATCAACCAGACCCTATGATCTACTCAGAAAACTTAAGCTTAAAAAATGAAGGGAAAAGAGCTTTGGGTGAAGACTTAGTTGTGCTGTAAAAAGTGTACATGTAATTCAAGCACCCACTTGCTTTAATGTGGTCAATGCAGCACTAAAGCATTCTTCTAACATACACAATAAAGAAACAGCTCCAAAGGACTTTCACATTTAATGTGTCTTTACTTAAGGGAATGTAAATCTTGAAAAGAGGAAAATATGCCCTATTTTGCCACCCAGACAAGCATATGCCACTTCTCAGTGTAATTACTTATACTCATGTTCATTTTACACAGGTGACATTACCACAAGATTAATGATGATAACAGAAAGTTTTAACAGTCTACCTTCACTATGAAAGGATACACGAAACAACACTGATCATACATTTCTAAATAAAACTAAAAGAGAGTACATCTCACCCACAGTTTCACATAGCACATGATCAAAAAAAAACACCTTAGGTTTGTGTTTTGTTTGGGGCTTTTTTGTGTATTATTGGTCAGTTTTGTTTTTGTTTTTTGTTTTTAAAGTGCCTCTAATAGTGTAATATTTTTACCACCACATTTTTTCCTTCTTTTGTGGCTACTTAAAAAGCAGTACTTGGGTGTGCTATCTCTTCTTTCTTTGTTTCATACCTTACAATCTTGTTTACAAGAAGAATTCCCAACAAAAATAAAAAGTTTATTGGGCTGTATTGTAAAAATCTTGCAATAAAATGTCCTTGCCGGGGGCTAAACATTATGCCTGGATTTTATTTACAAGATACCAGTTCAGCCTCTTCAAAATCAGACCAGTGAATACACAACAGCTGATGGTCATTAATGATTAATTATTTTGTCTTTAGTACCTGGACAACATCTTGAATTAAACTAATTATTCTGTGCTAGTGATCTAGAAAATGACTGACTTTGTAGCAGCTTCATGAAATTGGAAAAGTTTCAAAAGCCAATGTCTGTTTTTGTATTCCTTTCCAGTTTGAACTGTTATCTCCAAACACATCTTTCCTTTTTGGTGTGACGTCAAGTAGGACTTGGATGGGTGTTTTCTCTGTATTTGTTTCCCTGAGACTGAAAAAAATGAGTCACTAATGGGATGTCTGACACCTTTGCCATTTTTCAACTTGAATGGCTATAATAAACTTCTTTCATTTAACGTTCTGTAGCTGGAAATATTTTATGTTTGTCCCTTGTCATTTTAAAGAATCCTCTTATATTCTACGCTCCTCTTCATGATTGAAACAACTAAATTTCCACAAGAGAAGTTACTTTGACAACTGGCATAATTTGTTTTCACTTATGGCCTCAAACTGCTCTACATGGCCCAATGCAATGACTGGATCTACACACACTCTGCCCTCTCCCCTGTCTACCAAAGGTGTATAGTGTAAGTAGCTATGAAAAGTTCATGGGGAGAGGTTAGTACCAGATTTATCAGATTATGCTGCCCAAGATGAATACAATATACTCTGTGTTCTTTCTTCTCAAATCATGCAACAATTTACACTAGGTTTGCAGGGGATCCAACTTGGTACCAAAGAAAAACTGAGGTCTTGTCATAAGGAAAACTGATCCAGACATTTCAATCAGTTTAAAACAGGTATGATGTAACCTACTTTCATGGAACTACTATTTTTGATAAACTTCTCAATTATTTTTAGGCTAGGTAACTTGATTGCTACACTATAAGATCCTTCACAACTTGGAGCTTACAGGGCAAACCCTAACATTCTGTGACTCTGTGACACTGTCACACAACGGCTGAGAGTGAAAACAAAGTTGTAAGATCAGTAGTTGTACACTTGAAATAACTCATTTATGGCTGTGACCATTAGTCTGTCTCATTAAATCAAGTCCTACTGCACACAGTGTTTGAATTGGCTCTTCTCCCCACATTTTCTTTCTTTAATACTGCCACAGAATAGCTAGCTTCCACTTGCATAGCTGTCACCAGAAGAGGCAGACAAAAACTCATGGCTTTTATCTTCTTTGGAGCATTTCTGCCAATTTGATGATGAGTAAAAACAAAAACGCTTGACTTGCTCAGAATCCATAATTTAAATCATGTTCTGAAGATACTTAGACTTTCATTGAAATGTTCTGGAAAAATCCATAACACCTCAAAGAACAAAGAAATAATACATTTTAATCTCATTTAAGAACAAATAAGGTTATTACTTGTACCTTTTAGCTTGTGAATCTCATTCAGTATTTTCTGTAAGCTTTAAAATGAATGTCCCCAAAAATAAAAAAAAGGTAAAATAGAACCTAATTAAATATCCCATCTGTTATCCATCTTTAACTGAAGCTTTTCATCGTCAGAAACATTAGGAGTGAATCAAACATCTACAAAAAGGCATCTCATGACATTTCAGGTACAACACAGGGCCTGCAAGTGACCCTGCTTGTTCTGTAGTGGCCTAATGGAAGATAATGTAGATGGCCTTTTGTAGATACCCCAGACACCTACAACAGCACTAACCAGCTATTTTTAGGTACAGAATCACTAACTCCATATTTTCATAAGTTACACGAAATTATGTACTATTTCTTTCTGCCAAAGTACACACACTACTTGCTAATGTTAAATGGAGTTACATGTATGCAGTGAGAGTAAAGAGCTTACTTTGCTTTTCTTTGCTCATAGCCTGAGAGTGATGAAATAGTAATACCAGTCGCTAATAATAACCTTGACATCTTTTAAAATCAGGAAAAATCACCCCAATGTGATTACATGAACATGATAACTAAGAATTGTCAAAAAACTAATTCATTTCTCAGAGGCTAAGCTTCTCATATGTGACACATGACATGATGTGATTTCCCACAAACACCCATTCAAACTTGGAAGATGCTTTTGGTACAATCACACAAAGTGTGAAGACTTAAAAAAATAAAGCTACTGTAAATCTTCAAGATACTTGGAAATTCATATTCAGATATTTAATTGGAAATTCAAAAGTACCGATAAACTTCATATTCACCAGGAGGAAATTTGTGATTAAGGTGAGTAGAAGTACAAACACTGCAAGAGTACCCTAGCTGTGAGCCCTCTAGAGAGGGGCAATAGCTATGAATATCTATTGTAAGATAGTATAGAAATGTTGGTTGTGGTTCTTTTTTTCCACATGGGACAGGTGGAGAGGGAATTGTTGTGGTTGCAAGTAGCAATGGGATCACTATGCAAAGTGCAACTTATACAGTATTTCACTAAGATTCAGAAACATAGAAGACAGGATGTTCCAAGGCAGATCTGAAACTATTCAATATTTGGATTTAGAATATTAGATTCTACTTCTGGGAAGAAAGAAAAAAAAAAAAAAAAAACACAAGAACAATCAGGCCAGTAACTGTTTTTGCAATTATGAACTTGTCTTCATATTGTGAGCATGACAGAAATAATCTCAGTGACTTAATGAGAAATTAATTACAAGGAACAGAACCTTAAATTAAATCATATCCAAATTGCCACCTATAGATCATACCTCCAGTTCTTTATGTCAAATGTTGCAACAAATTAAGAATTCTGAGTTCAACAGAACCTCAGTTCACAGAGCCACAAATGGCAAAACTCCACTCTGTGCATCACAGTCTGATTAAATAGTGGTATTAATCATGCACTTGAAGTGCTCTCTAATTAAAGGGTACATGGAAATCAGAATTAAGATGGTGAACATTTTTCTAAGTATACTCAGAAAACAAATTATTGGGAAAATATGAATTTACTTTTTGTCTCAAAATGAATCAACTGTATGTGAAATTTGGAAGTTACAAAGAGCCCATCCCCATTTGCTTCCTTACTGGGAAAGACCAAGTTTCTCAGATGTTCAGACTTTCACGGTTTCATTAGATTTCAAAGTGGAAAATACTTCCCTCATGACACAGGGAAGTACAGCAAAGTTGTCATTCTAAGATTCACTGCTCTTTAACAACAGAAAAAGTACTCGGAGTTGAAGGAAAGAATTTGGAAAATTAGTCCAAGTAGGGTAACTACCCATGTTTCCTAAAGTTTCCACATATAGACCCATCTTTCATTTTCTCAATACATAGCATAGACCTAAAGGCCAATTTCTTCCTGGAGGAAGAACATGTTCTTGTTTAGCAAAGGAGAAGAAAAGACCATGTTCTAGGCTGGACAATGACCAAACTAAAAGACAGAAAAAGATATGCAACATTTTCTTGAAGTTATGCACACCTTCTGAATCCCCAGAATGCAAAAATTCAAAACTTAAACCATCACTAGCTGCAGTCCTTTGCTAATCTTATTTCATTGAAAACACCTTCTTGGAACCAGAAATTAAGGGTTTGGGGTTTTCTTACATAGATTTTAACTTGTTTTTTTCCCCAGCAGAGTTATTTCTTATTGGCACCATTTAATGACTACTTTCTTAATAATTCAGTTGTGACTTGAACAACTATTGTTCTTCTTAATTCCTTCTGGTGCCTCTGTAGCACTTATTTCTGACAGAAAGGTAACTGCAACATCTTCATCTGCACAAAATGAAGGCAATAAATATATTAAAATAACAACAATGCCTAGCCTTGAGCCTGTTGGTTTAATCCTGCTAGTCAGAGACCAAAGAGATCACAGACATAAAAAAGAAATACTTCTCTCCCAAGCTTTTTGATAGTCTGAGCAGATACTTTGAGTTATTTGAATACGCTAGGAATTTGGCATTATTCATGTTTCAGTATTTTCAGTCGGGTCATTTTTCTAGTCTAATCGGCTAAACTTTGTCATTTGAAATCACTTTCAGGACAAGAAATACATAATTCCCAATATTCACTCCACAAGACAGACCATGTCAGCTTAGAAAATCTGTTGATAACATGGGATGAACTGTTGCCAGGCTAGACTCAGAGCTGTCCCGTGACAAAGTGCCAGACTGGCTAAAGAGCAGCATACTGAAACAAGGTCATCCTCACAGCTGGACTGAAGATCCTAAGGGTTTTCTCCAAACCAAATAATTCTATGACTCTAATATTACCATGTACTCTAATTCTGACCTTAAAAATTCCACCATCCCAGGCTTCTCTTGCAGTAACTTTCACACAAATTTGTGACAAATATTAAGCAAATTTGGGATAGATGAAAAATGTTTGATTGACAGTGATATTAATGTTTCACAAAAGACCTGCAAGGGACACTGGCAGGGCAATCACAACTGAAACAGCATGAAGACTGCCTTAGTTATTCAGATAAGCTTATTTCTGGAACAAAAGATTAGTTTTCTCTAATGCCACATACTAGTTTCTCTAAACCAGGATTTGAAGGTATTAGCCACTATGTAAATAGCTCAGCAAACTTCAACTCAACATGTTAATGGCTGTAGGAGGCACATGGCCTTTTAAGTGTAGGTAGGGCAGTGTGCTAGTAATTCACATTAACTTGTATTTTCCAAATCCTAGATGACCCAACTCTGACTTTTCATGAAAACGTCTGAACAGGCAGCTGTTCATCAGCAAACTAACTTTCCATGCAGCCATTTTGTACTTAGACCCCAGCAACACAGTTCAATTACCACCACTGCATTTTAGCACTAAAAAAGTGAGTACATAAAGAAAAATCCACATCATTAGGAAATCCTCGCCAATTTGCAATTCAAAATGTATATATTCTGAATATATATGAACAGATTATCACAAATCTAATCATGCAGAATAAAATTTTATTAATAATGACAGCACATTTTCTTGTGATGTATAAAATTCACAATCCTCTTCCATCCATTTGTCTTCAAAGTCAGCATAACTGGATTTTTCTCTCGATACACTTACTAGAGAAACTCCCTTCTAATGATAAGAAATCTGTTCCTAAAAACTGGTAGAAACTTCTCAGCAAATGCACTATTAACAATATCTGCTTAAGATATGATTTTAAATTCAGCAGTGGTTTTCTTTACCACTGATTTTTGACCTTTAACATACATTGATTTATTTTTTTGCTGCATTTTACAGTATAAATGTCACTGTTAGACAAAATAATTGAACCCAGTAATCTGTTCACAGATTGGAGAAAATCTTTCACCAATTTCACCCCCATATCTCACAGTTTAATAAGAATCTAACTGTATTTCTTTCATAGACAAGTTTCTTCGCCTTAGTCTGATTCAGGTGATATACAATACTGGGAAAGTATTCTGAAAGAGACTGGTTGCTAGTTGCTATGGAAATAATAAATTATTAACTTGGTGAACGGTGCCCTCTCTTTGGTGATGAGGTAACTGCAGGCAGCACACTTCACTCCCACCCAGCATGCGGACTGCAAAGGAGGGTCCCAGCATCAGCTCAGCCCCGACACCAGCAGCCTCCCAGCACTCCGCAGCGTTCAGGCACAGGCTGCGCACATTTATGTAATTTTTACAGAGGTAATCACCAGAAGAAATTGAAGTCCACATTTCCATCAGTCAGACAATCTAAAAGCTGTGTCATTTTTTGTATGTGTCTAAAGTTAATACCTGCCCGATCCCATTCTTATAATCCAACTCATTAACGCACATACATCACTGATGAAGCCACATCCTTACTCTCCTCCCTTGGCTGGCAAGCAGCATAGGCCTGGTGCAGAATCATAGAACAGTTTGGGTTGGAAGGACCCTTCCAAGGTCATTTAGTCCAACTCCCCTGCAATAAGCAGGGACATCTTCCCCCAGATCAGGCTGCTCAGAGGCCCTTCCAGCCTGGCCTTGAATGTTTCCAGGGATGGGGCATTTACCACCTCTCTGGGCAACCTGGGCCAGTGTTTCACCACCCTCATAGAAAAAAAATTTATTCCTCGTGTCTGCCCTGAGTCTTCCCTCTTTTAGTTTGAAACCGTTACCCCTTGTCCTATTGCAACAGTCCCTGCTAAAAAGTCTGTCACCATCTTTCTTATAGGCCTCTTTCAAGTATGGAAAGGCCACAATAAGGTCTCCCCAGAACCTGCTCTTCTCCAGTGTACACTGCTGGGTGTGAAGAACTATCCAGAACTAAACAGAAACGCTTCTGGGCATGAGCAGGAAGGGAATGTTTCATGCCTGGAAAACTGGCGAAAATATAGGGAGCTTTCTGCTGCGTATTTCTGACACAGCAGCTATTATGCCATGTTAACTCCATCCTCTCAAGAGGTTTCTAGTCAGGGTATAAAAACATTCAAAATCCACTGGAAGTTAAGGCTGGAACCTTATTTATCTGCTTCATTGGCTCTGTTACAAGCTTAACTGGAGCTTTGTGAATTATGTCAGTCCTTCTTGGAGAAGCCAGAGAGGTTGTACAGGATGTTCAGTTGGAGCAGCTGCTTTTTCAATCAAGAGAATCTTAATTAAGCAGAGAGGAAGAATACATACTGTACAGAAACAGGCTAGCTCGGGTTTTTAGCCAGGCAATAGCTAAAAAAAAAGTGAGCTTGCAGGAAAAGTATACTCGTCTACCTCCTTTGTAGCAGACTGGCTTTCTTAAGGAAACCAATGAGCACCATGAAGCGTGTTAGAAGCACAATATTCAAGAAATAAGAGAGGACACATCTGGGAATATAGTCCATAGTCCATTATGACCAGAGCTGTCTGCTCTGTGAAATTTCAGGGCAACAATTAGTGTTCACTTCCAAAAATATATAGTTCTTTAAAGCAAATGAAGCATGAAGGAAACCCAATTACAGTAAGTACAGAAATGATCTGAACATACAATAAAGATATCAATGGTCTTGTTGGGCAACAGTATCACGCTCTGTGCCTCCTACCAGATTATGGGACTTTTAAAATCTATTATCACTTTTTAAACACTCTTTTCTAAATTCAATTTCACTGATACATAAGGAGAAACTCTCTTTTCCTCATCCTTAATGAATTCAGCAGGTTTACTATTACTTTATGAAATGTCTGCAGACTCTTAGAGCCCAGGCAACCAAGAAATCAAATGATCACAGTAGGTATAGCAGGCTTTCATCTGTCTCTGGGCATTCACAAGCCTGTTATTGCTTGAAATGCCTGCTTGGGATTGCACCAGTGTAGAGTTAAGCATTGCATTTTCATCACAAACGCACCTAATCTGGTCTTACACATGGCACGCATTTCCTCCTCTGTCGGGTGGCTTAGAAGTGCTTTTTGGGATATCAGCATGGGCTGTGACATGTGGACTGAAAACAGAGTTGGAAATTGTGGCTCATTCCCACAAACCACTCATGCTTGCTTACACTGACGGGATGCTCAACTCCACTCAGATTTTACCACCTGAATCCCATGAAAATAAAAATCAACTCTAACTACACTGTACCCCACATTACCACTATTGCACAAAGAGAAAGAAGCAATTTCAGTAGCATTAGTGTCCCATATACAAAAAAACAGTTATAGTCAAGTGAAGAGAATTTTTAAAAATGGTGGTGCTGTGAGAAAATTGATGTAGAAAAATATTAAAAAGTACACCACACTATCCTTGCCATCACCTTGCCGTAACTTCAGCATAAAAGAACATTTTAGAGTAGACTATTCTGCTCTTTACAGAAAGGAAAAGAAAAAAAAGGCTGCCTGTGGCTTTCCATAAAAATTTTGTGCTTCATCCACTTGAATCATGTTACAACAATTATTTCTACACAAATTAACATCTGAATTGTCTCTGTCTGTATAATCTTCATTTGCTGACACACAGTTGTTACAATTTCTTTCTCTACTGTAAAAAAATGAAGGAAAATAAATCCCAAATATCATAGGTATAGCACTTATGTCAAGTTTCCAATGTGTGTTTCAAAGATCACCAGTGAGGTAACCACAGTCCATATTGTTTTGACAATAATTTATCCCAAATTTACCGTTTCAAAATTGTCTACACACAATCATCTCATATTCACCCCCCAGAGCTGACTGCTACCTGAATAATTTCAGGTATTGCTAAATCTGCTCACATTTCATATTCAGATGATTCAGTTTCAGTGCCAATCAATGGCATCAATTGTGCAACTTAAGAACAGAACTGTAAAATTAACATTAACAGCTGAGCAACCATGGAACTGATAAAATCACTCTGATGTAATGGTGAGTAATCATTGCTGAACCTCTCCATAGGAACCGGACAGGGAAAAATGGGTTAATCACGAGCATTTCCACTGAGTATTACAAATGAAGTACATACCAGTCTTAACAAAGTGCAGTTTCCAGTGCAGCTGACTTCCTTGGAGAAATTTGTGAAGGCGAATAACGATCATGGGGTTTTGTTACCCCCTCGCCCCTAGTCAGCATCTCATCTCTAATTCATTATGATACGTCTGAAAGGAGCCTGGACTGTAATGTGCACCTGGTCAGCCAAGGTGCAAATACCCACTTAGCAGCAAGAGGCATCACGAGTATTACCTACCAGTTACTATCTACGGGCTGGGCTAGCGTGACCTATAAATAAATGATTAGCACGAGTAACTCCAAGAGAACACTGGGGTTTTTATATTCCATCAAGAAAGCATGAGCTAATAGCACTAGGCCAAACTATGGTCTAAGTAAAGTTTGTGTGAGTCCTGCCATCTGCTCTTTCCCTTTCCCACACATTTTTGACGTGACCAGAAATACCACTCGTGTTTGCGAGCTTCTCAAGAAGAGGAGATGGCAGAGATGTCCAGTGGGTTTTGGAGAACCTGAGGAGTGGATTTGATACTGACAAGCAGAAATGTTGCAGTCAATACTGAGATTGAGACCTACAGAAATATGGCATAGCTATCTGAGATTCACTGATTCTTTGACATGCCCCTCTTTACAGCTTCTAATCATGGATGCAGCAAAGATCCTGTTGACCTCCTCACAGAACAGAGGGCACTGAGACATGGTTGCATTACTTTCACATCCATGATGTCACGTCACACTACCGTTACTTGCAGACTTAGGAGATCCATGGGGTAGTTTTTTTTACTATGTTTTCTGATATCAATATTATCCTCTTAAGCTTTATGACTTTGTAAAGTCAATATTGCTAGTCTCAAGCATTCAAATATAAGGACTCCAAAACCAGTAATGCTTATTTTAAAATGCAGATAGCCAGGAAAGATAGGCAACATTATTTTTTACCTTTAACTTATATCACAGTTAAATTTACCAGTATTTTTTTTTCCTCCCTAAAATCAGGCACAGGAGACACTCACATTAAATAAACAAATAAGAGGCACAATAATCATATTCTGTTACAAGTCCTGGAACTGGGATTGGAAGAGAAGAAACCAAATAGCACAATACTCTTGATGAATTCGCAGAACTTGACAATACACTGCTGACAAGACAGGGGACTTTGAAAAGACCAAAACAATCCCTTTGATGATAACAACCTGAATTTTACTTAATTCTCAACACTCCATCCCAAATATCTGCTTTTTAAAATGTATTAAAATTTACTGCAATAATGCCTTGCTGTCCATTCCTATACTTATGAAGCACACAGCAGTCGTCTAAATCCTCCATGATAACATCTTCAAGACAGAAGCTTATCAGCCTCATAGAGAAGGAAAAACCCCGTGGGTTGGGATTACACTTGATTATAAACTTCCTGAAAGAAAGATGTCATCAATTCTTTATGAACTCTACCACATAAAAGCACTCTTTTACACTAATAATAGCTGTCAGGTTTTGTGCAAGCAGTACCTGCAACAATCCTCCTGTGTGGAAAAGAAAAACTTACTTGTTAGAACCCCTCAAAAAATGAAAGTCAGCATTCTTTTTTTTTTTGTAACAAAGCCCGATTTATTTTTATCTTTCCTCTGTCATCAGCATACCAGCTGTTACATATCCCTTTAAGGAAGATTAGAGATTAATAGCCCTGTTTTCAAAATATATTTGAGTACTTACTTCCTTACTATACAATATGTAGATCCCAACACAGGAAACAACAGAAAGCCTATTTCTAGACATGTCAAAAATCAAGTGATGAAGGAAAGTTCATTAAGATCCTCCCATGCACTTTCACCCAAAATGCCAGTTCTACCTTCACCCTTCTAGCCCCCATTTAGCTCTTCTGCAGAGAACAACAGTAAAAATTGCGGGAAATCACACGTGACTTGGAGCATGGGGGAGTCCAACAGCCCCTAGAAGGAGGCAAGCTGCACATTTTCCAGCGGCTGGAGGTGTGTCTCAGTCTAGTTTTTAGGGCAGAAGGAGTGGGAATTGCAAAGTGAGCTCAGGAGACTTCATTCACTGACAGCAAGCTGGCATGACACTTTGCCACATTGTGAACTGTCACAGCAGCAGAACCTGCAAACACCAGAAGGAGAGTAAAGATGCCCCCATTAAGCAGGCAGCCTAGAGCATTCAGGGCCTCTTCAGATATCTGCTTACCAATGTAACTCTGCATTTATAAAAGCACACTATCCTGTCTCTCAGAACAAAGCCAATAAGGAAAATAATACTTGTTCCAAACAGAACCTTTAGCTCATACTATCCCTCTGACCTATCCATGCCACTTTCAGCACAACAGTTAGCCCTTTCTCTTACATTCTGGCATTCTTACATCAGCCTCCAGGGTAAACAACAGTTTTCCACATAGCAATGCACGGAAAACTTTGTTAAAACCCAAACATATAAGAAACACTGCATTTACTGTATCTATGCAATTAGTGGACTTATCAAGGAACGACATCACATTAGTTTAGCATACTTTGCCTTTAGAAATATCATCTGTTTCTTTCTTTTTTAATGTATGTATCTTCACCCATTTTTAAAAAATGAAAAAAAAAAAAAGGGGCAAAAAAAAAAGGCCTCTACCTCTCCTCTAAATTCTTACCCTCTATTCAAGATAGACTTACAATGTTTGTTGTCTTCTGGGTTACTATTTCCCTCTCTCCTCTGCCCTTCCACCACACAAACTTCTAAAGTACAACTCTTAAATATATTATTATGGTTGCTATTCATCAAGAACCCGATAATATTGCTAAGTGGATACAATAATTGGCAAAGTATTTCTTTCTTATCTTAAGCCAGTTCTTTACAGACTCCAGCTGAGGGCTAGCATACAGCCATACCACACTCTTCAGACTGTATTGCAGCTTTACTTGGGCCGCTGTCCTTTGCCTTAACCTGCCTTTGATTTGACATTCTCATTTTATCAGAGTGGTCAATATTAATCAGTCTTACTGAAATCCAAACACCAACATATTTACTGAGATTTGTGAGCCTAGCTTTTTATTCTTTTTCACATTTCTCATTGCTTTCTTTTTTATTTGGTCAGAGAAGCTTTTGTTTACAAACACTAACTCAGCTTGAATTTGCCAATTCTCATTTAGCTCTAAAATGCTTGGTCTCTGAGATGTAACATACTTCACCCATCATCTTTTTTTTTTTTTCATTGCTTGTTCCTAATGTTCTTTGAGGTGATAATTCATCCAGGTTAATGTGGGGGTGTGTCTTGTTGTTTTAAAGAACTGTGGTATTTTCTCCACGTTCAAGTTCTTGAGCTGTTCAGTCCAGCACCATTTGAGAGTTATCCCCTCTACTTTCTCAGAATTTCACCTTTCGAAACAAGGAGCTTTTTGCCTTTCCATTTAATTTAAAATCAATTTATTCCCTTGATATCCAGGCTTCTTTCTTTATCTAATTCCTTTGTAATATATCTAGTATTAGAAGAAGAAAATCTCAAGTAGTATTTTGTTGTTCCAGTGGACCTGTAAGTAATGCTGACTTTCTTGGGATAAAATGCCCCCGATGTTTTTAATTCCTGTCTTCTCTCAGTTTGGATGAACATGAGAGATCCAAATGCTCTATCCTCTTGATCTTGATCCAGAAAAAAAAAAAGTGAAAAATATGAACAGATCGGAGGACAAGACTGTCTTGCTTCAAAGTAAGAAAATGTGAAGATCAGAAAACTTCAGGAGGAGATTGGTGATTATAACAGATTGTGTAAGCCCTGGGCACAAGGCCAATCACCAGTTAAATTTGTGCCCTGAGCTTCAGCCGGCCATGCCAGAAATAGTGATGCTATTTTTGGGAAGGTGCAGCTGGCTTCTCCTCTGTGGCTCTGGCCACTAGCAGATCGCAGCAAGGGAAAACACCATTAGCACAATCAGCTGGGCAGTAATGCTCAGCACAAGACACATTTCAATTTCTGCACCTTAACAGGGACCTCAGGTTTCAATTTCCTTCTAATAATCTTTAACTTTGGGCAGGGATGCCTTCAGCCTTACTTCAAACCAAACTTCTGTGCTGAATCTAAAAAATGGTCAAAGGTAGTGTCGCATTTGTTCCTTTGATACTTCAATAATATGCAGTTGGACATTAAAAGAGACTGAAATATTTCATTCACAGTGTTTGCTGTTTGTTCCTGAGAAAGGTTCAGGGAGCTACCTCCTGCTATGTTGGTTCAGTAGCAAAATGCTTTCAAAACAATATTTCTACACTTTCCATTCATGCTATTTATTAACCTACATTTTAAAGAAACTTTTTGTAGCAGAAAAACTAGTATTTCTCTGACTTTCCTTCTTAACAAAAAGAGGGTTTTCAGGGTGTTCACTGAAAGTGTCAACTGGCAAATCAGATGATCCTCAAACAGTAGGAAGAAAAAACACCTACTCCCAAAAATAAATTCAGTAGTTCTACTGTATTTGGAAGCCGCTGGTGAAAGACTCTGTAACCTAGTCCCCATTCACTCTCTTTGAAACAAACAAACACCTTCTAATAAGCACTATACAGACATGGCAGGAGAATGCTTAATATCCAACCAAACTATTCTTGACTCATACTTTACCTTGTGCAGACATAAATGATAAGATATTTAGGAAAAAGTAATAGCCATTTATCCCTTCCAAAGCACAGTTCCTTCATTCTGTGCAGTTCAGTGCACAGCAACATAACTTATGAGTACACCACTTACCTTGATCTCAGCTAAATCAGTACATCAGCAGCCTGGGAGATCATTGCTGACAGTTATCAGGCGTCTACATGACAATCATATTTCATAGAAGCGTTCACAATTTAGCTCACACATTTTCACTCTGCTCGTATTTTCCAGCATGCAGACTGGAACAGTCTTGTTTATCTATAACTACTCCTCCTAGCAAGCTAGGAAGACTTTCAAAGTT
This sequence comes from Columba livia, assembly GCF_036013475.1. Classification (NCBI taxonomy): domain Eukaryota; kingdom Metazoa; phylum Chordata; class Aves; order Columbiformes; family Columbidae; genus Columba; species Columba livia. Next base: position 30,241,809 of record NC_088607.1, on the reverse strand, counting down.
GAAATTAAATAATTTGAAGGAGGCATCAGGACATAAAATACCATTTTCCAAATACCGCGAGCATTACTGCTGCAAAGTGGAATGCTCTCACAGGAAAACTCTAATAGAGCAGATCTGACATAGCAGTCAGCTAGAATGAGTCTATAACTGAGGCATTGCAGTGTGCATTTTACAGGTCTGTCTAGAGCAAGACACATTGGAAAAAATACGTTTAGTGAACAAAGCAACTTCATTATTCCTGCTGAACCTAGAAACTGCTATCCTGGATGGTAGCTTTGCTCTTGAGCAGCCAAGCTGCAGTATTTTCTCAAGAGATCACACACATACAACCACCAGATCTCTTGATAGCTAGCCTTCCACATGTAGCGCTTTTGAAGATCAGAAAGGGGAAATATCAGTGCAAGTAGCAATATTGAGGAAAAAGAAGCATTTTATATAGGAAGCCAGCTGCAGGCTAACTGGAGCAATCCATACAGTACAGCGCTTGTGTACACAACTGTCACTTCTGCTGCAATTCCTTAGCAGCTGCTATGTTTGACCTGATGCAAAAAGGCAAAAAATATATCAGGACATAAAAAAACACCACACGAAAAACCACTGCACACACAAGCCACACACAGCACACTAGCAACAGAAAAAGGGCAGACAGAAGGAAAAATAAAAATGCTAAAGAAGATATAAGAAAGCACAGGAGAAATATCTCACCAGATTTTTCCTATGAAGATTAAGTCGCTTAATTTTGGGTGACTAGGCCCTACACTAGTTCGATATTTACACATATACTTTATGCATTTTATACTTGGGTCCCTTCTAGTACACCTTTTTTTGAAGATCACTAAACATTTACAAATATTAATTAATCAATCCAGCACACTTTCCTGACACATTTCTTTTGCTCTTTATTTTTTCCAAAAAATAATCTTCATCATTATAATAAAGGTATGACATCAGCTGCAAGCCCTGCTCATAAATCCTTGCGCATGTGATCATCTCTCAGAGTAGTTTGTGCAACACAGGAAAGGACTTTTCATTAGTTTCATAAAAGAATTTATGTCATCGTAAAAGCACCATGAAAGGAACAGTGCATAACACAAGAGTGTTTGAACAAAATGATTCATAATAGCACACAAATTCTAAAGACTAAGATGAAGACAACTCCTTAGATTTTCAGCAATAATGTCAGCAATAAGCCTAAGAACCAAAAAATGTTCATTTGTGACCTTTACATAATCCATTTGCTTTTACGTGCAGTGGAAGAACCACCAGTAGTGGTTCCATGATTCCATGAAAACATCATTTTCAACAATGGTTTCCTGGAAAATTTAGAAGGCATGCAGCTGTCCTGCCTTGGCCAATACAAAGGGATGCAAAAAAAAAAAAAAAAATAAATCAAGCAATAAAAGCAGATAAGAAAAGAAAGGTCCAAGAAAGAGGATTATCTATCGATTCCTCCTCCCCATCCTCCCCATTAGAACAAGAGAGCTAAAATATGTATTCATCACCAAGTAAGGATGAAAGATGTATAGGGGTTAACAGCAAAAGCAGACAGAAGAAAATGGAAGGGTGAGAAATACGTCTTTTTTGGTTTGTTTTATTCTTCTCAAAAGGGGACCAAGTGCAAAGCCTAAGAAGGCAAGACAGAAAAAGGAGTGGGAATCAGAGTAGTGGCACCATAAGAACCATCTACTTGAGGTAAACAGCAGATTGTCCTTCATTTGATATCCTTTGTTCAAGGTGAACAGCTCTCCAAGCAACATGCTCTAACTCAATCAGTCCGCTGCATAAGTGATACTCAAGATAGATCAGATAAGATAATCCTCTCTGGTCTTAAAATACATGAATTTGTACAGGGCCCAGATAAGGAAGTGAGCAGAGGTTACAGGATAGGAAGGGCAAAACTTAAAGAATGATGTAACATATCTCAAAAGGCTTAACAAAGAGATTCTCACCATTTTCAAGCTTCAAAACAAATGTGTAACCATATGACAGATTTTTAATTTCATAACTCTCATTTTCGTATAGAGGTGTACTCTTCAATGCTATTTTCTTTACAAGACTCAGAATAAATACAATTATCCCTGTTGCTTTAACTAAAAAAAAAAAGTCTAGAAAATGTAGGGTACAATTTTCCATAACACCCTGCACCTTGAAAGAAAATATTCCACAGTTTATTAAATACTATCTGGTACGTTTCAGACACAGGGTGTGGCATAAACTTTCCTTTTTACAAAAATACACCTTCTACTGTAGAGAACACACATAACTCTAATCTCAGAAGATGCAGACCTTTTGAATTCTCAAAATTAGCAGGTATTCCTGTGACGGTGGATTTTTCCAGTCCAAGTTTGCAATTGTACCGCTATTTTGCTCAACAGTCCATTGCACATGATCGTAGTTTTCATGACAGAAAATTTGTATTCAAGATACAGCAACAGAACTCAGTGGTAGAGACTCCAAGCACACAAAATAGCAATAAAATAGTTATTACTGGCATTGAAAGTTGCCCCAGAACATTTCAAGTTTCACAGTTTATGTGAGTTTACATTTATGCCCGAATATATATCTCTTGTGAAGTTACATTAAAGCTATTGGAGGAACCATAATGTTAACTTTTCTCCCTTTTTGACACTGAGATTCCTTGCATGATGTTTCCATTACTAAAGGAGGAAAAAACAAGACTAGAAAAAAATATGTACAGCAGGAATGTAGGCACTCCGATACAAACACTGCCTATGCAACTGAGATTCAAAGAATTGCACATTTAGTTAAATGTACAACACCCAGTTACACATGAGACAAAGGACAAAGCCTTAGAATACTTACTACACAATAATATTCTTACATTTTAAATACACAATTACATCATGTGAGTTCACTTCAACACAGAAAACTCCCAGGACAGCCATGGGTGATGTTATTATGCATGTACCTGGAGCTCCTCAGACCAACATCAGCATGTTGAAAATTAGGAACTAAGCAACAAAATTATATTTTAACACTTGAGGGTCCTTAGTCGCAAAATGAACTTTTCTTCATTAAATATTATGGCCACAGCATGATAGAAGTTTTTTAATATCTGAAGTTGTTGAAAGACATAGCAAAAGAATTCAAGAAAAATAGTATCTGGACTCTAATTAAGTATGTCAAATAAAGCAAAAACCCAATATAAATGCACTTTTTCTGAAAGACATTACGCTAGTAATAGCACAAATGATGGTGAGGCAAGTAGCATCAAATTGAAATGCAATCATTTCCTAAACAATTTACCATAATGATGAGAGCAGCATATAAGAAAAAATTTTAGCCCAATAAATAAGGTATTTGGAAAGTCATGCAACAAGAAGCAGGTGTTTGGAGCCTGCCTTATCCGAAAATTCCAAGCCCCTGGCAGAAGCCGTACCTACACTCACTGCACTGTTCTGCACAAGAGCCCTTTAGCCTCAGTCCCCTCATGCAGGTGAGGGAATTTTCCAAGACTATATCATCAGCTACAATAGGAATTTAGGAACTAAGTACTCAGAAGATGGGCGATTGTCTCAAGAAAAGCCGTAGCCAGCTGCCTACTGCTACTGCTCAGGTCTCAATAGCTGCCTGAAACCTCTGACTGTCCAGACAGTTCCAAATAACAACTAGTGGTTGGCAAGTCAGAAGCCCAACTTTGCCATCAGGGTTAGTGGGAGCAGATGGAAATAGAAAGTGGGGATGTTTGAAAAAATAGTTAGCTTTTTCTAACTTGTATTTCCACACATAAACTAGTAATTTTCCTCCCTACATGAATGCATCACTCTTTAAGAGACTAATTATGCAAGTGAGTGCTCTGAATACAGCCATATCATTGCAGCAGCCACAACATGACTAAAAACCAGAAGTTGAAATGTATTTGGTGGAAAGCTCACTGGATCAGCTAGCATTTGAGCATGTCAAAAAATCCCCATGCTAGATTTCAGCTAAAATACTCCATTTGGCCTCAAGGCAAATGATTCAAGCGTAATGCACTTTGCACTCTATTTGGGGCAGGTATGCTCTTTGCTGCATTGACTGAGCTGAAGGAAGTTGTGAATTCAATTTGCATCATTGAAGCAAAGTTACGAACAAATCCGATGCTGATTTAATGCCAATATATTGCCTTCAAAGTAACTCCCTGTAGTGTTTGTAGTTACAGCTATATAAACACGCTATTCTTTTGGCTCCTCTTTTCACTGCTAAAATACTCCTTTAAATCTATCAGTACCTATCATTCATCTCATATTGCCAGAGAAAATCATTCACTTGAAGACATAGAAAGAAGATTGTTACATAAACACACACAAAGGAATTGCAGGAAACAGAGCAAAGCAGACTCATGAAAAATGAATACTGACAAAATGATTAAAGGTCCAACAAGTGCTACTAGTAATACCGTAACTTCACAAAAGATTTTAGTCTCAGTCCTCAAAGGGAGCGTGTTGCTTTCACACACAGACACAAAAAAAAAAGGAAAAAAGAAGAGACAGAGATTAAAAAAAAAGGGAGGGGGGAGGGGGGAGAGGAATATAGCTTTTCTGAGATGTTCTTCAATACATAATTCATTGGCAAAGAGAGAGTATTATATTTAAAAGCTCGTCCTATATGCATAGTGGATATTGAGGACGTGATAGACAGTCAGCAAATTGTTGGGCGCACTTATGAATTGAAAGATCAACCTGAAAATATTAACAGCTAACATGATACACTTAATATACGCAATATCTTTAAGAGTACAATGGAAGACACTGAAATTTTGATACAATGAACATCATCTCTAACTTCCAGTTTCATAGCTTCTCTGCTGAACTGCCCAATGCTTGATATTGTTGTTCCAATTTCTTAAAAGATGGAACCCACAAGGACATTTCTTTTGGTCTAGGGTTTTTTTTATCTTGAACTGAAAAACTGGGGATGGGGTGGGGTGTGATGTGTGTGCTTATTGAAGCACTTCAGTAATATTTTCATGTTTATGTACTAAAAAAAAAAAAAAAAAATCACACTAATCCAATTTGTTCAAACTGATACTGTTTCACCTTTTACCTTACAGATAAAATTATCTCTAAAAGCTGATCTAAGAAAGTTATAAACCTGTGAGAAAATTACGATCAATACCTTCGAAAGTGAACTTCTACTTTATCTGTATAATCTGATGGCGGCCGTTTAGCATGAAGAATCCTTAATATGTTAACTCAACATTTCCTTAACAGCCACAAAAATACTAGTTTTAGAGTAACATTTGAGGAGGAGAATTTGGGGGGAAAGTTGATTTTGTTTGTTTGCCTTTGGGATTTTTACTTTAGAAATGATTCCTGTGGATTTCTATATTCAAAAGTGAATTGTGTGTTCTTGACAAGAAAGCAGTCTTGGTGGAGTAAGAGACTTTTTTTGTAACCGATCACAGCAGAGCTGGCAAACTATTTGGATTTCAAGCTATTACTGTCACTGAAGTCCAGGTATCTAAATCACGTGCATTCAAACACACAAGAAACCTGTTATTTCCACACTTGAGCAAAACATCCATAATGAAAAACTAAAATTCTTTCAGATGAGAAATGAATTCAAAAAAGACAGGACCTGGGTACTGAAGTATTTATCTTTTTTCATCTTGCATATCCATTTTCTTTTTAAATAAACAACACAAAAGCAACAGAGATCTCAAACATGAAATGCAGATTAACTGATTACAAGAGATTTTCATTTCCTGAGCACTGACACCAGCTCTTTCTCAACAGACCTCAGAACACTTAACAGAAAAATAAAGTCCCAATCTACAGGCAGAAAAGCTAAAGCACAACAACACAGAGAAAGGTCAGCAACAGGCCAGAGGAGCCAAAAATTAAAAGCCAAAGCATTGCTTTACTAAATTACTTTAACTTCCCTCCCAGTCAAATACTTTTAACCTGATGTCTTGTATTAACACAGCCTTACAAAACATCCTTTCTAGTTTCTTTCCTGATCAAAGAGAAAAGTAAGTGTGACACACAAGATTTTTCTTAAATTGTGGTTAGTCACAGTGGAGGAGGAGAGCAAGAAAGCACTACAAGTATTTTTGGCCCCAGTTCTGCAAATCCATCTATGAAAGGACGTTATATCCACTTGTACATACCACCTGTCAAGGTTTGTGTTAAACTATCTTTTCTAAGCAGAAGTCATGAAGGAGGGGGAAGCTGTTGAAAACAGTGAGGGGTAGAATCCTCAGGACAGCTGAGCCCAGAGACATCAGCGAGCAGCCAGCAGCAACCTGGCTGGTTCCTGCAGGTAAATATGAACAGAGAGCACAGGTTTACCACTATATGTGTTGCTGTTTCCTGGCCTGTGGTATTACCCGCCTATATTCAAATGACAAAAACATGGGATTACAACAGATAATCTGCAGTTTCCTCAACAACTATAGATCAAAAAACCCTGCAGCTACAGAAAGTTCAAGGGACTCGAGGGCTGATCCAGTTTCTGCTTGAAAGATGAGGCTGCTTTAGTAGCTCAAGACTGTAAGTCATCCCCAAAGAAACTGAAGCAAACTGAAGCGGAAAGGAACAAGGTGGGTTTCATCTGCCCTGTGTTTCAGGAAACAAAAGTACTCTGCTTGTTGATTTTCAAAGAGTACTAAGGCTGAAATATGAGACAGTCTGGTGCAAACACAGATGAAACAGATTACATCAAGTTTAAGCACTAGTTCCTAGCTGCCATAAACACTGGATTCACTGTTAACACATTTTGCAAGCATGCCATATCTTACAAATTAGATTATATTGTAATCTAATGTTATTAATCACTGAAGCTAAAAAAAAAACAAAACAGGCATAAAGAATAGATAACTAAAACTCTTCGGTACTTCTCAGTGATTTTACATGTCTGTAATTAATCACTGTAATTGTTCCATTGTTACGCCAATGACACTCAAAAACCTACTTCTCCATTTGTGCCCATATATCTTAAAAGACTGAATACAAACTACTGTCTTTTGGCTCTGAAGCTACGGTTGTCAAATAATTTCTTATACCAGACACTGACAACTCTGGATGTTACTTCCTGCTCTACATACCTGGCTTGGTGTTTTCTGTTAATTTTACACTCTGACTACTACCCCATCATTAAGGTCAACAGCTAGATTAACACTTGGCTTTAAAAAATATAGGAAAGAAAAATTTCCCTAAACTGTCTTTACATGCACTTAGAGAAACTCTCTTCTCCATCAACCCCAACACATAAATTTACAAACAAGTAAATACAGCTAATTAAACCATTGCAGAAAGCACAAAGAACAACCTCACATAATAGCACGTCCATACAGTAAGACACCAGGGTAAATCTTTAGGAAAAAAAATATAATAATATAGTAATTTGCTCTTTTCCACCACCTTGAGCTCAGAGGCAACATACATTTACCATGCATGTCCCTAAAAGTAAATAGAATGCTTTAACTGCTGAAACAGCATATTAAATTCAAAGTTGATTTCCAAGCTAAACACCACAAACATTGAATAAATAAATAGGTTATATTTTGGTAAGACTGAATTACTACTTCATTTTATGATGAAAATAAAAACTTTTTTTTAAGAACGTAGATTTAAAGAATTCTTAAAGGTTAATCCCATTCCCATGAGAGTTTATCTTAGTATATATTTGCAAACTTCTCTCTCATGTTCCTTTTGGATTTCCTGAGCTATGCACCAAAAAGGAAGCACCAGAAAGGAAGCACCAGAAAGGAAGCACCAGAAAGGAAGCACCAGAAAGGAAGCACCAGAAAGGAAGCACCAGAAAGGAAGGGGGTTTGGGGTTGTTCTGGTTTTTTGTTAGTTTTTCATTCTTTTTGTTTGTTTTTTGGTGTTTTGTTTTTTAAGCCAGTAGGCGTTTTGCTTGCTGGCAGTGGCAAAGTAGAACAGACTTGATTCTTTCCTGGAGTTGTGCTTAGAAGAAAATAATAATTTGTGGAAGAAAACAAATCACAGCGCAGGCAGCTGCCATGTCTGTCCAGAAAAAATCTTGCCTCAGCTTTTGAATGGGATTCTTTAGACACCAAATCAGTGAGGGTTTTCCTCACCCACAACTCCAGCACAGTCCTCCCCATAAAGTATCCCCTGTAGTGGAAGGTCAGGGATGCAGAACCCTGTTACAGCAACCACACCTTACTCCCTACAGAAATTAAAAACAATAGAATATTGCAAAGACTCTGAGTATCTGTCTGATGCTCCTGAAAAGCAAAATTACTTAAGAGCTTGGTTTACTCAGAACGTCACAGCATGTAAACTTTTCCATCAGTTTCCAGGATAATATGGAGGAAGCCACTGAAAAAAATCTCCACTGTCTTTGGTGTGAATTGAGCTGGTTGTTCTGTACATTCTGCCTCATTTCACCGACCCTGCCTTTTTCTCTCAGGGCACTTGGATCAAAACACTGCCCTTGTCTCCTTGTGGGCAGAAGCGTGATAGTTATGTGGAGAAGTCAGCTACGTGCGCCTGTCTGGGCAAGATATGTTTCTATCTTACAGCAATCTAATTGGGATTTGATCTTCTACCTGCACAGTCTCTTGTAAGCCTTTCTCTCTGAGATGCCCCCTCAAATCCATTAACATCTAAGGCATCTCTCTACAAATAAAGAACAAAACACATTTAAATGATGTAAACAAGCAAAGAAAGGAAGAACAGATGGGTAAAGAGATAAGAAATAAAAAGAAGCCACTATCAGAAGTTTACACAACTTCACCATACAAACAAAACCAAACTTCAATAACCAAAAAAATAAAACCCACCACACCAAAACCGCACACCAAGTGAAAAACACAGAGCAATAGTTGAAACAACATCTTCAATCAATAAACAGCAACATCTTTAGCAACTGACTTTTCAAAATTATCTCTCTTAATTTCCACCTCATTACCCAGGAGAGGTAGCAGAGAAGTTAGACACATATTAATGGTCTGTAGTACATTTGAACTCTCTTGCATTCAGTTACGAAGCGTTCTGCCTGAAGCTATTACATAAGCTCTTTGTCACATACACCTAAAAGCCCACCCACTCGATATGAATTCAGATGTGATACGGTAAGATAATCATCCATTCAGTGGAAAGTCAATGTTAATCTTCTCAAGGACATTTCAAGGTGTATCTGTGATACACACCAGTCGGTTTTTAAACACATAAATAAATCAGAAAACTCTGAGATTTATCAGATTCTTCTTAAACTGGTAAATAGCCCCAAAGACTTTTACTTTTACATCTACGGGGAAGTGGGGGGGGCATGTGTTTGTCTTAGTCATATTAAGGAGTCTCTATAAATTTTAGTGTACATATTAAAATTATCCTTCATTATTTCTTCATGCAACATGCTGAAAGTTACTTTGCATGCTATTGCTCTATAGAGCGAATGACAGGGATTGTCAGAAAGGATTAAAGGTTTTGTTTACTTTTGTTTTCAAAGAAAAATACTCTGTAGCTAGAGAGAGAAATAATTTGTGAATGGAGAGAAAGATCAGAAAGAAAATATTTTTACCATGGCTGAAAAACTCAGGAAACTGATCCGATGATTTAGGGAAAAAGTAACACAGGTCAGCAATAGGTGTTTCCATCCTCACAGGAGTTAAGTTGCCACATTCACCTGAGAAGCAACTCTGTCTGGGTGAATATAGAAAGATGCTCCATTGTATGAACAGAGCGGTCAAATAAAATACAAGTTTTCACTGATAGTTAGATATCACATAGTTTCACATGCCACATGAACAAAAACAGGCAGTTAGCCCAAGCTACATCTAAACAGATTTTGGAAAACAAAGATGAGGAAGAATTGCAAGGAGAAAAGAAAGCAGAAAGAAATATGCTGTCCCAAGTTCCACCATTGCTTCACCGTTTGTACAGGAGTGAAATTCAGCAATATTAATCCACGCATATTGTGAGATCTTTGGCTGGGAGGATTCCTTTAAATTCCAGTAACTTTTATGGATATTAGAGTGTGATTCATTCCAGGTTGTGGATGTCTCACCTGGAAGCCAAAATCAGTGTCCATATTTCTAAGACACGTGTGCTACAAAGAAAGTGACTTTGAAATTGTCTGTAGTCTCTACTAGGAAGTGGGAGGTGATGGTTACAAAGTAGAAATGCTTTTCAGGTAATTAATCTTTTCATGAAAAAGCTGTTCACAAAGAAAAGTCCTCAAGTGGACTATAACAAGCCCTTCACTGAGCTTCTAGAGCTGCTGATTAGGATTCTGTCCAAGTTATCCCAACTGTAAAATCTGGCACTTAAACTCTGAAGTTGAAAATACAGATCTGAGTCCCTGTGGATAGAAGTATGCAATAAATGGGGCCAATAATCTTTTTAATGTGACAGTTTAAAGGAAAATGCAGAACATAGGTGATGTAGAAAGTCAGGGTTTGAGGTCTTCACATTTGAAGGTACATAGCGATTGTGGCATACCCAGATTTGCTGGGTAAAACCCATGTTTTATTCACAGTTTTTCTGAAAAGTGAAACCAGAAAACATCAGAGGACTTCAACACTTGCGAGTCCTCACCAGTCAAACATCTGTAATACTAAAATGGACTCTCATTCCTGCCTTGTATAAAGAAAAAAAAAAAAAAAAAACAGGCTATTTCAGAATTTCTACATTCTTCTAACTAGTGCGACAAAGAATAGTCCAGGATCATATTTTTTTTTCTCTTCTGTTAAGAATTGCTCCTGTGCTCTTCTGCATTCAAAAACGCCAGTGTGAGTTTCTGCACATTCAATTCACCCAGCATGAAGGAGAACACAGACAATGTTGGCTGGACACTGAACAAATGCATAAACTGAAAGAGGACAAAATCACAGAGACATCTCAAACTCAGGCTGATGAGCAAGGCATATTGCTGTCTTTCTCTACTCTTAAAATTGCTTAGAGAGACCAAAAGGAAAGGCAGTACCTTTTTCTTCTGCCAGGTCAACAGAGGAAAAAAAAACAACCCTGGAACAATAAGAAAAAAAATGTGCCAAAGTTCTTTCCTGAGCATTAATGTCCACACTGGTGGTCCATCCTTGAATAACAAACACCTTTGCCCTACCATTTGATTCTTTGACTCTCTCCACTTGTCTTTGAAAGTATTTTCAAGTGACTATTAATGCACACACTTTACACATTCAAGAATATGGGTTCCAAGACTATATTCTTACTGCATTGGAGGATATCTAACCCCTGCAGTCACAGAAAGTGGACAATGTTTCTTCCTTACTGATTCTAGACACACAACATCTGTAAGTTCCTAACTGTTTGGATAATGTTTGAAGCTCCCTGCAACATAAGCCATTCTCCTCAACCTGACAAGTTTAAAAAATGAGCAATTAGTGCCTGAGAAACAGAACATAGTTCTTTTCTGTCCCAGCACTTTTGCTGCTGTTTGGAATTAATTTTACCTAACATCTATGAAAGCAGAATTAAATTAGTTGTGTTACTCATCTTAGTTGATGGATAATGAAAACTACCACACTCAACCTCAGACCATTTTTTTTTTCCTTTTTTAATTATATACACACAATCATGTATATATTTAGTCTTTTTTCCTGTCATTTCTTGAAGTGACTTAGGTAAACAGCTGTTTCCTTCATATACTGAGAGATTAAACCCAAGTTTGAAGAACTAACAAGCTCATCTAGCTTTGGCTAAAAACTCAGTAATTCCTAACAGGGGAGCAAGGGGTTCTCATCATCTACAGATCAGGCCAGAAGGAGGACATATCTGCCCCTAGAGCCCACACAAACAAATAAAGGGGAAAGATTTCCAGAGTTTCACACTAAAACACTAATTTAAACTCTAGTTCTGAACTGAGTTTTCTGAGGATTGAAATAAATTGCTTATTTTACTCAACTAGTGATGCATTAAGAAAAACATCCCACCCATTAGCTTCATGTATAATGTTTCTCACTGACAGCTTTTAGGCTTGATTCTTTAATTTATAAATCATGGAGAGATTAAGTTCATTCATTGAGGAGAAGATCCTGGCATTGCTTAACTGTCTTACCCCAAACTTCTCCATTAGAGACCACACTACATCTACTCTGCAGCTCTGAGATTTAAAGTTTCATCCTGGGAAATACCTTCTAGCAGAAAAGAAACATTTGTGCCTTGGTGCCTCCTTTCATAAACAAATAAATATTCAATCCCCACACAGGACCGACTTCTCTCTCTTAAAATTCAACAATTTTCTGGGTGGTGTTTGGAACTCCTAAAATTGGTTAGTGAAAACAATTCTAGGAAGTTTCTTCCTCACACAATTAAGGCTGCTGAGACAATCTAACCTGGCAGAAAACAATTCAGGCAGCTAGAAATTGGCTAGAACAAACTTAGTAATCTACTTTCTCCTTACAGGAATGTTGTGCAATAGTGAATGACAGCAAACTGCTGGATCTAGGGTGGTTATATTTCCATCTGCACTGTGGTTAAATGTGGGGCTGCAGCTTTCATAGGCACATGTAAAAGCAGCATTCAAGTGGCAATTGAATACTGATAATGCTGCACCCAAAACTGATCAGCATGAGAAAACTTCTCTCAAGGACCAGCGCACTTGGACCTCAAAAGCTTTTTGTCGTTCTTGGTATCTGAACTAATCACATAAAAAAATTAGACATGCCTTCAAATCTGCAGTACAACCAAATTCTACTCCAGATTTTATTTCTAGAAACATAGATCTTTCCCCAGTCATTCGAAAAACTATATCACAACTAATAAATTCAAACTAGTTCTTCCAGTGGGTCTCAAAAAAATACAAAAAATTAAAATTTAGGTAATCCAAGCAGCAAACAATTGTAATGCTCAGTGTAATTTCTGAGGGAGTCTTCAGCTGACCCATGCCTTTATTAAGATACAGCGAGCCCCAATTGTCAGAAGCAGCTCTTCACAACGTGCTTTCTTGTTGCCTTTCAGACTGACAGTTCCTTGGCTTCTGGCTCCTTACCCCGCAATTATACCTGTTATTGTGTAAAAATTTTCTCTATTTCTGGTGATTGCATGGGTGGCTGACAACTTTTTCCTTCTGATTCATATATTTACGTTTGGCTCTTTAGACTGCTCCTTTACAGTACAACCAGCCTCAGCAAGTAGCTAGTAATTATCACGTTAAAACACACATTTTCCAATGAAACAATTTTTTTACTATGGGCTGTCCAAAAACTAACTTTGTATAAAACCCCAGGTTTTCTCCATTTTCTCCTGTACCCTAACAAATGAGTGGGGCAAGCTTATAATGAGAGAAAATATAAAAAATATCTTGACAGTAATTACAGAAGCTTTCCCCCATTCTACACCTCATTTTGCACACTTCTCTGAAAGACCAAGTTGTTTCACTGATTCCATGCTCCCTCAGATTGTATGCTAGAAACCACATCTTTTGTAGAGTCAAGTCAGTCAAAATATTCTTCAGAAAAAATAAGTGCCATTCATTTCATAACTATAAGATTTCCTGCATGCCTTGTCTCAAAATCTGATGTGTAGGCTTGAAAATTAAAGGATGCCATTAGTGTCATATCACCCCAAAACCAATCACTTCAGCATGTCACTTCAGTACTCAGGTCCAGAGCATGATCTGAAAATGAATACAGAGATACAAAAGGAATGAAATATTGGGATTTCCTGTGGCTCATAAAGCACCTCGCTATGCGCATGCAGAAATCACAGCACACACAGAGGCTCCATACAATTATTAACACAGTATTTGTATTGCATTATTGCTGAAACGCTCAACTCTGATTTGATTCAGTTTTCACAGTACTGGCAGGCTAGCCCGACAGTGAATGTTGGTGCTCACAAGAAGTTAGGTAAGACAAGTAACTTGTAGAAGACGGCGAAACAGGTGGCACAGGCAAGAAATAGTCCATTTACATGGATTCTTATGACGCTGTATTCTACAGACTAAGTTCTCACATTAGTGTTACCTATTTTATTTTTTTTTTTAATCAAATAATTCACTCTGCTAACTAGAAATTTAGCACAGAATTCAGTTCCAGTCATTTTTAAGGAACTACAGACTTTAAAGAACACAACCCTATTGATATGGCAATAATAATTCTACCTCATAGTGCAGGAAACCTCCACAGGCAGCTCTCTTTGCCCCACTCTTTCCAACACTCTGCTGTACTTACTCTGCTTCCCTTGTCTGGATTGTTTGGGTTTTTTTTTTGGTTTTAATACTGGGCTGAACCTATTAAAGGTTTACGCATTATTGCAGTTTTATACACTGAGTCTTTGCTGATTATACTTGGTAACTTTCACAGAGGCAGGTGGAGACTTTTTCAAATCCTATGTGTATCTAACACTAACATAACTGTTTTCGTATCTTGGTAAATTATTGTAGAGAATGCGACCAGAAAAAAAGCATCCATTTTCCAGCCCAACTTACAGAGCTCACTTTGTGAGCAAAGCAGCCTACAAAACCAGTAACTCACTGCCCTGTTGAATCGCTCCATGAAGGCTACAGTAGGCTACCTCTAACTGAACTTGAATTTCTGTTGTCAGGTCATGTTAAGTCCCATAATGCTACAACACTGTCAGCTTGAAACAGAACCTGACATCGTGAAAAACAGCCCTACAAATTTGATCTGAAATGATGTGGCAGATGCTACACTGAAACACACAGAGTTTCCAAAAGCAAATGCAGTAACATACCGACCCTCTAGAAGTGACCCTTCAGAGAGGGAAAATATTAGGTGATCTTTCATTATCTATCTGGCAATACATTATGTCTGTCTACACCATAATTTAAGAACTGTCAAGGAATCCATTGCTGAATGATTTCATTAACAACAGGTTAACAACAAAGACTGATGGGACGACGACTGCTAGCCTGAATGCTGTCCTCTATTATAGGCATAAGCACATGAGGCTAAAGACTCAGTCCAAAACTTTGGGTTCTATGTTGGGGATACGGGTAAATCAATTTCTCCCAACACTTCAAAATACTTTCAAAGTGCTCTCGTATCTGTAATTATTGGTTTCCACAGATCAGACTAACGTAACCATTATGGAAATAGCAGATCTCATCCAAGCTTTTTCTAATATTGTATAAAGACCTATAGTTTCTTATAAAAATATGAGAATGAGTTCAACGTACATGCCAAAACACGTTACTTATAAATACATTCACAAGCAAGTGCACGTAGACATAGATAATCAAGCATCTCTTAAGCACACTTTTAAAGGAGGTGTATGTAGCTACCTAACTTCAACAGCATTCACAACTAACTGAAAAATGGTTCTATAAAGGTATGGCAAAACTGGGAACACTTTTGAACAAAATCAGTTTTAAAATGCTCTTTAAAAACTGGAGAACACAAATGATAAAATAAATACTCTTTTGTAGCCAATGCTTTTTGCTAATTTTTAATCAACAGTAATTAATGATTCAGACAACTTCAATTGGGATGTCCAAACTGGAGACAAAAACTTGAAGTTACGCAAAGAAAACATACTTTTTTTTTTTTTTTTTTTTTAAAGTAGCAAATATTATAAACTGGGCAGAAATACATTGACAAATGAGCTCTTCATCTAGTAGTATAGCTGAACTAGGTCCCCTACAGAACTTATAAACAGTGTTATGTTTCTGAGGCTGTAGATTAGTTGCATTTTATTAGTACTGCAGAACTTGCAAAACATAATAAGCTTGTAGGCTTTGTTGTGCTGAAAAGGCTCTTCAATAAATACAAGGGTTAAAAGGAAACAAGCAAGGAAAAACATGCCAAAGGTTGGTAAAGTTTTCATTAAGTGCCTGTTTAATATAAAGATCAATGTGCTGACGGAAGCTGTGCAGTAATGAAATAAAAATTGCCTGCCTGTCAACGAACAGAAAACTAGGGGACAATAATTCCAAAGATAAAAATAAACATTTTCTGTTTACTTTTAAGTTTATTTAATGTATTTGAAAATATGGAAAAAGCACTGTAGGTAAAGAGAGATCCCTGCTATCAAAACATGGTCACCACTGCTGTTCTGGACATCAACACCCAAAAAGGCATCTGCATCCTAAATGAATTTGTTCCTTCTCTCCAGAAGTCTTCCAGAAAGACAGGTATGCCAGAGAAAAAATATTTACCTCTAAAGATACAATATCTACATTAAAGATAGAACATATGTTGAAGCACTGACAAAACTAATTGAAATTACTAGCAAAAACTATACCTCAGTTTCATGAACTAAACTAGTGGATGCAGAGAAGTGTCCCACACAGACACAACAACACAGGCCACCTTCATGGCAACTGCTGGAAAACTGCAACTGGACCATATCCCTCGGTGTGGTCAGTTTGCAGTGGATCCATGTAATTCATAATGATCTGTGACAAGGAGAGGAGAGCTGAGAGAAAAAAAACCTTCTTCGCCGTGATCTAGAGTAATTTTTCCGTGGTGGCCTCTCCATCCTTTAGGTTTGCCCACACTCCTGGAACCTTCAGACACCTCAGAGACTCAAAGCCCTCCTGCCGCCAAACCCTTTCTCCGGTATCACAGCATGAAGCAGAGCCCTGGCAGCGCTGGCATTGCCCTTGTCCTCACAAGGGACAGATGCATCGCCCCATTGTCCAGGCATAATATTTGTCAAGAGATTCTAACAAACAAATTATCCTTGAGAGCATTATGAAACAATTTCTACCCTGATCCACTCTTAATAACAAAACTAAGAAAAAACCCCTCCTGATGTCCTTCTTGCCCCCTTTTGCTAATAGGTGCCTTCTATTAAAAAAAAAATCTTCAATCACAAGAAGAAAACAGGAAGATTAATTAAACATTTGCTATCTAAACAAGACCCACTCTGAAAAGAAAACCTAATCACTTTTATGCAGTAAACCGCTCTGTGTAAACGTATTAAACTTTCAATCATCAGTATACAAGGACATTAGAGAAAAAGAGTATTATCTGAAGCAGAATTACCTTCCAGTCATAACGTTTGCCATATAAGTGTCTGACTGCAATGAAACAGAGAGCAATACAGTCAGAACTCAAAATTATTACGGCATGATAGAACTGAGATTCTGTAATTATTGCCCTTTTAATGCACATTGGGTAGCAAAAACAAGGTCTCAATTATCAAAATGTCTTGGGGAGTAGGAACTAGCTAAGCCATCTTCATTCTGCTGTATTACACTTATTATGTCTCTGTTGGCCTTTATACTTTTTGTCAGCTGCCTTAATAGTGATATGAAACACTACACATTACAGAAAGAAAATTGAGGGGCTTATTGTCATTTTTTTCAAACTTCCCAACAGTAAACAAAACCGTTTAAAAGGAAAGGCCAGCACAGTAAGGCAATGTCTCCTCAGAGTCTCCTGACAAATCATTCTTTTAACATATGGACATTCAGGTGAAAGTCCTTCAAAGTGTGATTAAATACACACTAAAATATTCTACTACCTCAAACTTTCAAACACCTTATCATCATATTTAATTTTTATCTTTCAATTTAACATAGGACATATGTTAATCTCTGAAAATAAATTGAATTTAACCTTGAGACAAGTCCTTCAGTTAATTTTACTTCAGTATCACGCAGGTTACAACTTATTTTACCTTGACTATCATCAGGATTTACAGCCAACCATTTCCAATATTTATCAGCTTGTCTGACTTTAATTATAACAAGCATGGAGCTAACTTCAAATTCGACATCTATCAGATTAAGTTCTCAGAAGCTCTCAGCAAGGTCTAAGCATGAATGCTAACTAAGGTAACAGGGACTTCCTTGTGCTACCCACTTTATATCACGCATTAAGAGCAGGCTGTTGACTGGACTAGAAATCAGGGAGAAGAAGCTTCATACACCAACTGTATGGTAAAGACAGCATTATTGGGGCCGTCTTACCTAGGGAAGCCCCTGATAAGCGAGTGTTTGGCACATACTTTGTTGTATGACAGAAATCATAGATTTTTCTAATGACAGGCCAGAGACAAAGAAGGTAAAACCAAGAACAGAAGAAAATCCTAGGAGGTAGTCAGCTCACGGTACTTAAACATACACCAACTCCTCTAGCTTTGCCGGTTAATTTATGTTTGTGAATCAACATCACATTACCTACATAGCCTGACCTTGCCAAAATAATTCACTCTCCAGGACAGACCAAATTTAATCTAGAAAGCAGAATGGTAAAGAAAGCTACCAGGGCTGCACGGAAACAAAGCTATAACTTGAAAAGCTTTATAATTCTAACAAAAACAGGTACTACACTCATCTCCAAGGGGCTTATGTTGTTGTGTGGCTTTTGTTGCTGTTGTTTTTTGTTTGGTTGGTTTCATTGGTGTTTGGTTGGTTTTGATTGTTTGTCATTTGTTGGTTTTTTATGTATACTTTCAAAGGTGGTGTACGTAGCTAACATTTGTGCTGTGGACAAAGGAACTAGCACAAGAAATTGCACACAGTTTCAATTAAGATAATATGTTCTTATAAAGCCTGAATGTCACACATTAGTTGCTACCCTCCAGCTTTGTAATACTGACTTATTTGGGAACCTGGAAAGCTAGGTGGTTTTTTTTTGTTTTTGTTTGTTTGTTTGTTTTTTTAAAAAGAATAAATAAAAGAAAAAACATTTGCATTTTTTTCCCTGAAAGATTCACCTTTTTAATATGTCTAAATGATACTAAGCCAAACTCCTATTCCTACAGTTTTTTCTGTACTACCTGTGTATTTAAAGCTGAATTTCTAACTGACAGACTCCCGGTAACTAATGTTGATCAACATGAGCACAAACTGCCTTTGTTTACACAGACGCTTACACATTTGTATGTATATTGCTCTGTGTATGAGTGTGCATACAAGTAACATATATATACATTACACACTTATATGCAGCATGAGGACATGAACACAAAAATACACCCTTTGAAATAGTCTAAGCACATGTTCATGGGTGTTGTGTGCATATGGATTTATCCCGTGTTTCTCCTATTTCTTACTGATCCTCCAATGCTACCAATTAGTCTCAGCAACAGGTGGCTAGCTGCAAGGACAGGCATGCAAAATAAACAGCGCTTTCTCAAAAAGCCGGCTCTGCTTTGTTAGCTGCTGTGTCAAAGTACCAGCAGCCACTATCAAAGAGGCTTGTCCCTAATTGTGAAGACTGCACGGAAAGGAAGACAACCAGCTCCTGATTAATGTTACCCAAATGACTCCGCAGCTTTTCATGTTGGGAGGGAGCGCTCGCAAGCGGGAGGAGGACAGAACCGTAACAAGGTCCACACAATTTATATTCCAGTGAAGCCTCTGAAGCAATGTGCGATCACAAAGGGAGAAAGGCAGATCATTTTGAAGGCTCTGACATGCAGCCTTAGCAGCTAAAGTGAGACATAAGCCTCACTGCAATGTGTGACAGTAGTTATGGCTTCTTACCAATTACTTCTAATAGGGGCGGCTCCATTTCCCCATTGCCATGTGAAGCCAGTAGAGAGACAAAGATTGTGCCTTAAATAGACTCACTAACTGCAAAGTGTGTGGCTGTCAGGCGAACCACAAATGAACACAGAAGCCACTTCAGACTTAATAAATACTGATCTAACTTCTTCACCCTTAAAATAAAGAGAACAAAACTGGCTGTGACTACAGCGAGGACCCTCCTGAAGCTTATACTTAGGAAAAAAGAAATAACAACACTGTTGGTCCAATTATCCCTTGCCTTATTAAGTACTCCTTCTCTAACAGATACAACCCTACTATGAAATAATAATCAGAGTTTCTTTTCAAAACTGACGATAAAGTAGGGCCACGGCATATTTTCTGCAAAAGTAAGAATTCACAAGAGATTTGTTTGAAATGTATGAATAACTAAATTTTAGGCTGGCTTCTGTTACTACCTTTTTAATAAGAAACAGGCGCTGGACTTCAGCTCAATCCTCACCATAGCCATCAACTTCCTTTGTGATCAATATTTAACACTTTTAAAAAGCAAATAAATCTAAAACTACACACACACCTGAGACCTGAATGTTCTGAACATTTGAGAGTAACAGAAAAGTTGTGGAAACATCACAGCAAGAGGATATGAACATTGGTTCTAGTATTAGATTTACGGCTGCTGCAATCTGTATGATAACTGGAAGGTTATGGGCCATGTATGTAAACCTGACTGATGAAGGCCAAGTACAAACTACTCTGACTGATAAGAACAAGCTGCATTAAAGTCTGATTGACTGGCTGGGATCAGGATTAGCACGAGGATGACAGGTACATGTGAACATGGCTAGCAGGAGTATATATAAATTCTCCTCCATGATCTGCAGTGTTCTGAGACGTTAAAATTCTATATGGAAAATCCCTTTAAATTCCAGCAAAATTAAGTTTTGCCACATTTTTGAAAATATTTTAATGAAAACATATTCAAAATGCAAAATAATCATTGGACAAAACACATGACATTAAAGGCCAACAAAACTGGGTCATCTCCCTGCATCAGACCTCCAAAAACAACTTCTACGGAACTAAATAAAGTTCAAAGCATAAAGACAAAGCATCCTGCCAGCCTCTATGGTCTTTAAGTTTAAGGACTATTTGGGCTTAATTT
The DNA here is from genome assembly GCF_036013475.1 of Columba livia. NCBI lineage: Eukaryota > Metazoa > Chordata > Aves > Columbiformes > Columbidae > Columba > Columba livia. Next base: position 30,221,306 of record NC_088607.1, on the reverse strand, counting down.
TGTTTTAAACTTATGACATTTCATATCAAAAGGTCAAGTTCTGTAAGAGACACCCCATCATAAGACAGACTGTGGGTAGATTCTGGTCTCTGACAGAATGGCTACACCCTACACAAGATTTTTCTAATTAAAAGCTTGTTTGTGAGTGCTTTTATGCATTTCAAATAAATAAACTAGGAATTAAAATCACACATTGCCATTTCTATACAATTACCACAGTAATTAACAGCAATAAAGATTAAACGTTTAAAATTCTTCTTTCAGATCATTATCAGAGTCTTTCCTTTTTCCTTAAAAAAAAACAAAAACAAAAAAAGGCTATTTTCCTCTAACAAAGCATTTCTTTAGCACATAAAGAATTGGCTAAATAAAAAGCAGCTTGGGTGGGAACCCAAGACATATGGGAAAACAAATCTATTTGCATATATCCCCACAGGTCTCCTTTTGCTTGCTAACTTCCAGTCTTTAAATCATTATTAAGGCAAGAAAACATTTAGCTGCTGATTTTTGTTAAAATGTTTTGCTAAAGAGAATACTCAAATCAATATCAATTCCTCATAGCAGCATTTCAACCAAGGGATTTTCTTTTCCAGTTAGGTGAGTAATGTAAATAAGAACATTCAGGAACACATTGATGTAAACATCTCCAAAATCCCTCACATTTACACACACAAAAAAGCCACAGGTATTCTTACCTCCTAATTTTCTAATAAATCCATGACAAAAAACATCCCTATAGATTATGCTGCATCAATACTTGAAAAACAGCAATGGCCACAAATAAGAAGAAATTCGACTAGGCTTTTTGTTTTCTAAACAATCATTCAGAATACCCAGATGGTTCTCCTGATGGTCTAAAACTTAAGCTTTCATCGTTATTAAGAAACAAAGATCTAATTAGCTACCGTTTTGCTGGATAGCAAGGGTAATCTTTCTTCCTACATTAATATTAAAAACCTGCAAAAAAATGTACTGCTCTTCTGCAAAGGGTCAGAGCTGCTCAAATACTTCCCCTGCCCCAGCTGATTATTAGTTTTGTAAGGATTTTCCTTTCCTTCAGGTGGCACTGCCAGCCCTTCTACCTGAGAAAGGTCTCAAATTTGTTTGGTTTTACTACAAAGTTTTACTATAACGTCCTCCTGACATCAGCTGAAGAAGGCAAAACACAGAGGTTAATTAACGCACAAAAGAGATTAAACAACAGAATGGTAGAAACAAACCTGTTCCTGAGCAACAGCAGTTGTGAGCCTCGTGACTTTGTATCTGACGTTTGGATTACCCCATGTTTAGCAATGTCTGACTAAAGCTTTCAGCTTTGCAATCTTCTATAAGACCCTTTTCTTTTGGAATTCCCTGATGTCAAACCTAACTGAGCACCTGTGGCTGCTGGGTTGATGCTTTGCTGTCTAATAGTTTGCAAATGAGTTCAGAGTGCAACGTTTTGCACAGCAGGAATTTGGAGCTCTCTCTGGTACCAACCACTTTTTTTTTCAAAATGTATAGAAAAGGCTTGAGGCCTCTATCGCATTAGATTGATTTGAAATCAGTCAACAAGATCAATGTTATTCAGAACACAAGCAAACTGACAGTCTCAGACCTACAGAGCATAATCACAGGTGCCATATTTTTTCAGGAACCAAATAAAATTCAGCACAAACTGAACGATTCAGTCCTTGCATACATGTAGAGGGCCCATTCTGCAAACGGTTATATGTGTTTCAATTTGAGGCTATAATTAACCTTTACAGCCCCTCTATTGAGTCTAAAGATAGAGCACTTGGCATATGCACACATTTTGCAGGATAGAAGATGATGCCTCCTGGCATGGATGGTATCAGGCCATTGCTTTTAAGTGCCTCATGCAGGTGTTTCCTCACATCAGGCAGACCTTTCTGTGGTAGGATTTGAGCTCAGGAGGAATTCTGAGTATTTTAGATAGGCTACAAATTCTCCAATTCCCTACCTGCGATTACTCATTTATATCCAAATTTCAAGGAGACTATTCGCTCATTTAAAGTTACATGGGTACATCAGTTCTTGCATAATTAGAAAAAATAAGGTAATAAAGATTTCATATTTTTTCTTTATTATTTAAATCAACTCAATCCAGATTCTTTAACTTAAACAATAAAATACATCTCAGTACGAAACAAACCTCCCTCTCTCCTTCCCCCTAAAAAGGAAGATTTAGTTAATTTTTACACTGTATATTTTTAATGTGCTGCAATGAAGTTGGTAAGTTAGTGAAAGCAAACCTTTCCATCACCTTCACTACATGAGCTAAGCCTATAAAAGGAAGCAGACAAACTCACTGTTAACTTTGCAGTTTTCCCTCTTGCCACTTAAGTCTAATAAGAATGTTTTCAACCACATCATGTTATAAACCATCAAATGACTTTTTGATGAAATTGTCTGAAGAGGACCAAAATGTCTTATTGTTCTTTGACATAACCAAACAAAAAACATTCAATATTTCTATTATTGTTAATTATCTAATTTTCTGTCTGTTACTGTTGCACAGCAGAAGTTACTAAACCAGATCCAAAGTGAACTGGCTAAATTACAGTAATCCAAATAGGAAGAGCATGGTCCAAGATTCCACCACAAACCACTTCCACCCCCTAGTGACCTTGCTGCCATCATACCAACGTCACGTCTTTCCACAGCCAGTCCATGTTTCTGCGAGTGTGGCTGCACTTGTCAAACTCACACCTTTCAGGGGTTGTAACCCCTTCTGCTACCATGATTTGGAATTTGGATATTTTCTAGTGGTGTAAGTAGGATCTAAGAGAAACAAAACTTAAATACATCTGCTGCTAATACTCAGTCAACCCCACTAATTGGCCAACAATCCAACACGTAACATGTCCGCCTTTTTTTGCCTCCCACCCTTCCCACTGCAAGGCTGCTTTTGTTATTCCTGTTTTAATACTGTGATATATTGTTTCACTTAATTACAGCTTGTCCAGACTTAAGTGGTTGCACAAGATGGGAGAGAATAACAGATATAAACCACCACAAAGACTCCCACAGATACTACTTTGTACAACAGAGACAGAGTATATCACCACATATTGCATGACAAATGGAGAATGCACTTTGGGAACCAGAACTGTGATTTGGAATCAAATATCTGCAGTCCAGAGTATTTTTTGTTTTTAATGAAATTTAATAAGCTCATATTTACTTCCACACAAGTTAATCATAACACAGCAGCCTTAATGCTGAGCAACAAGGGAAGATCTTCACTTAAAACTCAGCTCACTACTGATCCTTCAGCCAACAAGATTTCTGTTACACCACAAGTGCCTGGTGGGTATCCAGTTAGCTGTTAGTGCTGAGGCTGTGCTGACGTATATATACAATGCCAGAAAATTTGCCCTTTAATTACTCTTCCACAGCAAGGGAGATTCATATTCCTACTGACAAAAATGAAGACAGTTCCTTCCTGTAAAGACTCTGTCATTTGAAGATCAAGGTCATTATACAGTAGAGTTGGTCCTAGCTAATCGATTACTACTTTCTTAACAAAGTTCCCTTGATGTTGTAATATGGCTTTTGGAAGACAAGACATATCTTAATTCCTGTTAATGGCAACGTCAAATATTAATATCAGTGGGCCAAAGAAAAACGACTTTCAAAATCAATGAGGAGTTGCATTAGGACAAATGAGATCTCTGGGTTATGGTCCATTATGCAAGCAAGGCATTTAATATTTCAGGGGCTGAATATTTCTTGGTCTTTTGGTAAACACGTAACAACTACTCTTCCATGGCATAGTTTCTCTATTTTCCTCACTCTGCACAGGTGCTTTGCCAGGAAGAAATTTTGCTGATGATCTAAGCAAATGGTGGCCAGAGCCAGACCAGAGGAAATCAGTCACATTAGAAATGAAATTGAAGACAGCCATAATAAATACCAGAGCTGAATTTCTAACCTGAGTTCCCTTCCACGTCTGCTACACAACGGCTGAAGATTTATCCAGCCAAAGATTCAATTCTTACTGATAGATGAGATGGGCTGCTGGGAAATGGGGACTGCCAATAGTTCCTGACCCCATAAGGCTTTCCAAATTGATGAACTGAACTACTGCCTCCAAACAGTGTTACAGTAGCTATGTTTCCATTCAGAGCTCTCCCATCACAAGGCATCATCAATTAAATTACTGTGAGGGATGTCCCCACTCAATTTTCATCTATTTCTTGAAGCCCTCCACAATTCTCCCATAAGTTTTTGTTAGAAACAGCCTATTTGGGCCTTGATTACTAAAGCAGGAGATGTGAAAACAAAATAACCACTATTAAAAAGGATCTCTGTAGGACTCAATGTTCCCCAGTAATGAGACTAATCCTATTTACTCAATTTGTACACAACACAAAATGCATTATTTCCATTTAAACAAATGCTATAATAATATGATGAATATTAAATCACTCTCCAATGGAACTCAGACATCCAGATTACATTCCTAATGGGCTCTGACTCCGAATAATCCAAATGGCAAAGCTTTTTCCCCCCCTACCTTTTATTTAATTTTTCACAGGCTAATGATGCATTTGCTTCTAAAATGATTGAAATAATTTTCAAAATAACTCCCAAAGCAACAGATCTAAACATTAAATACACAAGAACATAACTGCAGAAGGCACAGAAGGCCTGCACAGCACAATTCAAGGAAGAGCAAAACTCTGTCACCTTTGCACACCTCTGGCTGGGAAGGGAACCTTGAGTATCTGTGGACAGCTGGCTAGACATTAAAAACAAGTTTCAGAACCTTTTTGAAATCAAAGTAAGATGCCTAGCTTATAGTCACAGAAATATCTTAGCAGCCCAACACTCCCCGCATCTCTGCAATTTTTATACAATGAAAAGAGTACAGCTACCTTATCTTGCAGGATGATGCTTTAAAGCGTAAATTGATCAAATGCTACGATAAAAGAACTTCACTAAATGGGTAGTTTAATGTAAAGTCATAAAGGTAGTGTATAACACAGATGACTCCAGCATTGACTAAGTGCACAACTTGGGGTTCTGCTCTGAGCTCAGACGACTCCAAGTGCTTTGAGATCTGCTTGGATGAGGGAGTCTCCAGTTTCACATCAGCTGCGTCCCAAGGAGAGGGAGCATCAAGATGGAAACTTGTACAGTACAAATCCCAACAGTGTCTTACTGACATGAATTCACATTTCTTCGTTTTTTACCATTTCTTGATTAAATAAACTCCTAGGCAGACTATATAACTTATCTTTGTTTGCATTCAACTCTACCTCAAAATCAGTCAAGCTTTGCTTACACTTCTTGATCATTGTCCCTTTTTTTTCAGCTACGTATCTTTCTGTCCCGCTTGCTGTTACAAAAGATAATATTATCTTGTATTTCCATGACAGCGAGGAGAAAAGCCCTTGTATTTGTTTTAATTCACAGTATGAATGATATTTATTTCATATTCCATAAAGTTCACTGCAGTACAGACTATTTACAGTCTTAACTTGTGTTTTCAGAAAAAAAATTTAAAAAAAAAGGACTTTACATTTCCATGCAATCTTGGATTTCCATGCAATCTTGGATTCCATGGATCAGATCATCAGATCTTTCCAGTTCCCAGATACTGAACAAAAGGCTGGTTCAGTCTAATAATTTTGCTGTGTTATATATATATACAAATGCAGTAGTCTACCACTTTACACATATATAAATATATCAAGCACATAAATACTGTGCAGGAGTCATAATAATACACATTTGTTGATAGCCACACAATATGTAGAAAACCATTTTGACCCCCAGGGCTCTATAAAAATCCCATTCCTTACTATACTTTTCCTTTAAAATGATTTCAGGAGTTTTACATTCATTGTGGTCCTCAAGATTAATCCCTTCTATGAAGACAATGACAAATAATGTTATCTCTTCTCTAATGTACTCAGTCAGCATGCTTTACAAGCAGAGGAGAAACAAAAAGAATCCTTCAGAGTACATTCATTCACCATTTATCATAAATCAGTGAAGAAAAGGACTAGTCCTAGTCAAAGGGGTAGCCCCAGCCTATGGAAAGGGTGCTGAAGAAAGCCAGCAAACCCTGAAAAAATTTAGCCATAAGAAAAATAAAGTAGTAAAACACAGTATCTAAATATAAGTAGTGTGAGAAGGAAAAGGAACGTGATTTCTGTCTCAAAAAGGAAGACACGCAGCAGTGATGGGAAGGCACACCAACTCTTAATCGGGTAAAATAAAAAATAAACCCTTTCTATCTGGAAGGGAAGCCAAAGTTGTCCTGCCCAGAGTGGCATCAGAAAGATTACCAGGAGGGACCTGTGTAAAAATGTTTCCTTGATTCCATGTATGGACTGATGCATACACTTACACACAAGCATATACACATGTATGTAAACATACACACACTCCTTTACCACTTTCCTTGAAATCCATAAATATATATGTGTGTGTGTGTATGTATATTAATTCTCTCCCTCTCCCCTATCCTCTTCCATGAAAGACAACAGAGAATGGGAACCCAAGTTCATTGCATATTGAGATATCCAAATACATTTTCTCAGAATGATGGTGTTACTGTCTGAAGCTCTACATATATCCTCCCGGACAGACTTCTAACTTTCTGCTGTTCCACTTCAAGTTATGCATTTATCAAACAATTTCTAAATGAATGTATAAACATTCGCTCTCTAAGAAATGTGAACTAAAGAGACTCCCTTCTGGAACCGTTTTTTCAGACTCCCTCCTCAAGCATACCAAATCATCTTGCTATTTCTCCTCATTTTCACATGCCCAAACAAGTAGTTTAGCCTTATGCCATGGCTTGAAAAGCCAAGAGATTCAAACAACCATCAGTCAGGCAAAAAAAGTCCAAGAACTATAGACCTTCTGCAGATGACATCTACAATTTTCAAAGACCTCTCTGTTCAAAATGAATTAATTTGCACCCTCCAGTTCCAGGCTGCTGAACTTCGCACTTTCTTTAGACAGCATGTGCTTTATTATGAAACATTTCTCTGTTTCAGAATATAAAGCAGAAAAATAGAGTTGCCAATAGCCACCAGTTCCTGCAAAGTTGAGCCTGGAGACTGTCCACTAAACTGTTACAATAGATAGGAAAAGACACAGTAAAGAATGCACAATGAGTGCTTTCAGGACTAGATTAATAATCACTTTTGACCAGATGACTGAGCTGAAAAACTGCTGGAAAACTACTTCTAATCAAGCCTTTCATTTAATTTTTCATTAACATCCCTCCAGATTTATATTTCTGAAGTCTTTTAAAATACAAACTGATTTTAAGAATAACCGTTTTGCATAAAGAGCACAAGCCTTCCATTTTGAGTGTCATTCCACAACATTTTGAATTTTTCAAAAGAACTTACATTTTGAAAGGTTGAAATTATATCCTTAACTTGCCTTGAATTTATGAGCAAGACAAGTTGCTTGAAACTGCTCAAACTGTTTGTCCAAGGGTCTCTGACTGGCCTCTACTACCACTGAACTTCCAGGTAGGTTATGATAGCACTCATTCAGAATAAAGGCTTTACCATAACTTTAAGATCATTTGTATATCAGGCATTGCCCTGAAGGTATTTAGTGAATAGCTTTTATGGGAAACAACCTCTGTCTGCTGCTCCCATACCCTGCTAGGAACTGTGGGGAGCAGTAGGAACAGGGACGTCTTACTTCTGCTATTAGCATGCTTACTCACATACTTTAAAAATTAAAGTACTAAAATTAATTTATAAGTAATAATTTGAAGTGAAATTGACTTTCTCTAATGACATTTAGTGTTACATACTGCAGTGCATTACTAAATAAAAAAACTACTATCAAAAATGACAAAAATCCATGCTTACTTTAAGTAGGCCAATTACTTTAAGTGCTGCTACAGTCAGAAAAGTGATTCAAGGATAAATATGGGAACATACAATGCTGTTTCTTCAACAGCTTCTAGACCGAATTCAATGTAAAAGTCAAAAGGTCAACTTTTTTTTTCATATATCCCATGGCATCACAAAACTCCCTGCAGGACTCGTAGAACTTGGCTGAAATCTTTATTTCCTGACATTCTCTGCAGCAGCAATGCTGATTATACTTTATGTTATGAGACACTCTGCTCACAGGAATGTCTTCTTTTTTTCCGGGTAGAAATGGAAGATTTCACATTTGTCTGGAGTCTAGGCATCCTGTATCCCTGGTTATGCATTAATAACTAGGTGGAGCAGAATTCGTGTAGAATAAATGCTTGGAGGATTCTGTTCCTTGTTAGATGAAAAGGTGCTTAGGCCCAGTCTATTTATCCCTTTATCATCTTATACAGCAGCACCAATGATAGACATGTCCAAGGACTCCCTCCCAAAGGAATTCCTGTTGCAGATTGATGACAATAAAGAAGTTATGTTTCTCTGTGGCTGTCTGCTTAAATTCTATGCATTTTACACTTCGAACACAGCAAGCCCAATTCAAGCTTCTCTCCAAGAGTTCCAGCGTGCTCCAACCAACTGAAAAACCCATGTATTTTTAATAATACAAGCAAACTCAACCACACCAGTACATGCAGAAGAAGTCTAACACTTTCTGGTAGTGTCAGATTTGCTGAACAGGCACATACCAACACATGTGAAGTTGGTTCAACATTTCTCAAGTGCCAAATTCCCTGTATTTGCATTAAACAAGGTATGTTCACTGGAAAAGCCTGTCAAGAAATATGGCAGCCCTAGTGATACAGAAGTAGTCGTCTGACAGCTGAAATGATGATTCAGAAAGCAGAAGATAACTTATGTTATACTGACAAGAACAGAAGAAATCTTAAAGACAAAATAAAGCAGGGAAGACAACAGTACTTTATGTGCAAATGTTCTACTGTGCTTTCATTGTGACAGCCAATGCTTCATATCACAACTGATTTGCAGAGTTACACATGGATCGAGTGAAACCATGCATTTCTCAATTTTCATTACCATATAACTTCATAAATTAAATAATTGCAAGAGTAGTGGCCTGCACAAAGGGTCCTTTACAAAGGAGATATCATGCCAGGATCAATAGCTAGCTGTAAAACTATTGATATAATAATTCCTGTTCCTTCCAATCAAAAGTGAGGCCCTTGACAGGTACGACTTAGAAATAAAATCGCCATTTAATTGCTGTAGGGAACAAAATTTCCCAGGAAGCTCGCTACATTGAAAACCACATTATTTCTACATAGCAAGATTCATAAGGAAGCATTCAAAATTAATGTGGTATCAATTATCAGAATAAAAATAAAATAGATCTCTAATAATAAAAATTAAAAAACAAAATTGAAAAGAATTTATAATTCAATACAATAGGCATTTACGTTTGGGGCTTTTTCCCTCTAAGAACAAAGGTTCAGGACAGATCAGAAAGGTCTAAAATTCTTCAGTAGTTTATTCCTTAAAGCTTTTGTACAACTTTTTTCTTAACCAGATAACATGCAATTATTGACACCAGAAATTAAGAACAAAAAAACTGCAGCTCCCTTTCACAGGTCTAATACAATTTTCATTGGCAAAACAAATCATAACAAAACAATCCTAACAAAAATCTTGTTTGTCTTACATTTTGTAATACGGGTATGTGTACATATAAGAAGGAAAGCAGAGAGACTGGATATAACCACAGAGACAAAGTGTTTTTCAACAGTAAGAATAATCTAGTGAAAACATAGCTATTACATTTCTCTTCAGAAATATGACTTGGTATTGCTCATTGTTTTCATTTTTACATCCAGTTTCCAAAATCCTTCTCAAATCCTTCCTCTAACCATACAGCTATTTATTTGCTCACCCTAGAAGCAAACTTTCAACTGTTTACTACCCAACCTTATCTGTGGGCAGCACAGATTTTAACTTATAGTCATTTTAGAGCTTGGTAAGATTCTTTACAAAACTTGCCACACTACCAATTTTTGTGTCAGAAATTTTGATTACTGATGCTTCTACATCCAGGAGGTCAGCAAAATAAAACATTAAACTTTCCAGCAGGCCTTTACACACTGATGCAATATATGTAGAGGCACAAAAGATGCTCCTGTAGAGGAAAAAGCAATTCAGAACACATCAGCACAGCTGAAGATTTTTAGAATGACACAACACATCTGACTTCTGTTGCAAGTTTTTTAACAGGTGAGTAGATTTAATTCCACAGAGCACCTTCAGAGAGCTGTTGACAAACTTAGGGTCAATTCATTTTTTTCCCCCAGAAAGTTAATGTCAATGCCATGCTTTGGCATGGGATTTTCATAAAGACACTTTAAGCAGAATAATGCATTTAACATGACCCTAGTCCCTTGAGTCCTTACTGGAATCGCCTTATTCCTGAATACGCCACTTAATTCTGCTGCCTAAAGAATTTCTAAAGACATTTCAAACACTGGTTCAGTCACACTGGGAGAAAGGTTTTTCTTTCCATTTCACAGATGGGCAAGGGAAGCATACAGGGCTAGAAAGCCTTCTCAGGATGACGTAGCAAAGAATAGCAGGGATAGAGACAGGGCTCAGACTGTCTCATTCTAGCCCTGAGCTCCAATAGCTCTACAGCTCATCAGAAAGAGAGGAAACTTGTCCTGTTTCAGCTATGACTGACTTGCTATAGTGCCTAGCCATCATGTTCATATCAGGCAGCAGTCTCATCAGCAGACAGCTCCCACTGAGATCAATGGGGAGTAGATTACCCTGCATCTTCTGAAATTATGCATAAACCATTAATGAGAAAAGGGGAAAAACAAGGGCTGAGTCATGAAGATGTAGTATCCATATGAACTGTTATCTTTCCTTATTCAAACATAGGAGAACTGTATGGATATGTATCAACTGACCTCTCCCCCATTGGTACTGCTCAGGAGAGCAGTGTATCAAGAAGAGTTTGAATGCTGCAACTATCAAAGTCTGAGGTCTTTGAAAAGTCACTTCTCCAGAATCAAGCTATTACCCCTTTCTTGCTATTATCCATTTTTCACCACAAGTGAAAAAATCTAAAAGCTGGTTTCAGGTTAGGTGGAATGCCACAGTTCGTACCCTGCTTCTACCATTTTCATTCAGCAATCTTTCTCTTTAAAACTTCCGCATTTTTCCTGTGAAATCTCTTCATTTCTTGTTACAGAATTTAAGGCATTTTACTGGAAAGGACCATATTCTTTCACTGCAGTTGTACAGACAGATTTCTCCCTGTAGCATCAGTGTAAAACAAGGCATATTTTATCATAAACACAGCAATATTAAGCTTGCTAGGCTATTCAGTGACTACTCTGTATTTCTAATTGCCAAGTCCGTTACTTTTCCTTAGTTTAGCCAGTACAGATATTATAATCCAAAATGTACATCTGATAAGGGACAAGTAGTTCATGAGGCAAATAATTTTCTGCTCCAGTATAGCACAGCATTACTATAAACACAGGACTTCTTTAAGTTGTGCAGTGTTATTTAGTCTTTAGAAAACCTGACAGTTTCCACAAGGAGAACGCCAAGGGATTGGCTGGTTTTTAGCTATCAGCAGATGGACAAATTAAAACATTACTCGAGGGAACAGTATAACTTGCAGAGAGCAGGTAGAGAAGAACCGTTTATTAGAGCGAACCACAAAAGCACAGTGCTGGAAGCTCTCTGTAATCATAAAGACGTGTTCTTCAAGTGACCTCCCTCCTTGTGGCCAGCACTCAGCCCTGCACTCTGGGCAGGGAGGCGATGCTGGAGATGGGTGGGCAGGACTGTGCCCAAACCATCTCAGGAGGGCAATGGCCATGCCCGGGGAGTTGGGCTGCTGCTCTGGAGCTCAGCGTGGAACATCCTGGCAACAAGGTTATTTATCCCCCATTCACAGATGCCTGCCTGGAGCTGGCAAGGCTCAGCTGGCTTCTAGTGGAATTAGTAGAAGATAGTTGCCATATCTGAGAGGAAGAGGAGAGGCAACAGCACATGGGCAGCGGCAGCATGCAGCACACTCTCCACTGGAAGGAACAGAATGCCTGTGGCAACTTTCCATCCCCTTTTAGTGTCTATCTTACTGGTATAGACTGAAGGTCAGTCTGTGATAAATGGAAAAGATAAATTTGATTGTAACTGAATTTACAGAGTATGTGAATTAAGCGTTTCAGGACCTGGTACTGAGATGTTAACCCTTTGCAGAGAGAGGCAAAGAAACTTGGATCTACTACTGAAATAAGCGACAGCAGAATTCAGTAACCAGGTTTACTGCCAGACAAAATGGGTGACAGCAGTTTGTACATAGAGCATTAATGGTGTTACCAGGGCCAGGATTCCAAGGGGTTGAAACAGCACCCTTTGAAGGTACCCAAATCAAGCAGTTTTGGAAGGTTAAAGCTACAAATCAGGAAGAGAGAAACAACGGTAACTAGAAAAGGGTGTTTGTAAGACATCCTTTCAAGAGTTTTCTTTCCCATTCTTGGAAATAACTGTTAGAATAATTTTACCTTTTTAAGCCAAATTCTCTGCTATATAGTGACGTTTTCATCACTACCAGAAGGCCACCAAAAGAACACCTACCATGTACATTGCGGTTTTTGCTTTCAAAACATTCACTGATCAGGTGTTACTTAGGATAGCAATTACATACCCATTTATTTGCTGGGTTGCTAGATTTTTGAGTCTAGAGATAAACTCTACAAGTACCACAGTAGTCTTCTCATTATTAAAATAATTCTATATAATTAATAGGATGTTAGAAGCCTTGGTTGATTTCCCACTAAAAATCACCCTTATTATCTTCAATCTGCCTGTTGAAGAAACAGCAAGTGACATCTCTAACAGGCAAAAACAAGTGTTTCAGAACTCATTCAAGTTCAGGACTCTTTGCACAGCCTTTATGAATTGTTGTGGCTTTTTGGTTGGTTGGTTGGGGTTTTTCCTGTTTGTTTCCTTGGGTTTTTTTAACCAAAAGTAGCTCAATTTCAAAGCCAAAGATGTTATTTCTCTCTGATTCACCATTGAAAAATATGTTGTTATATAGGGAGAATTCAAATAAATAGCTATTTTGCAATTGTGAAAGTATAGTTATAAAATCTAAACTATATGTACAGATTCCCATAAGATTATTTTTCCAACTGCAATTTAACCTTATTTTCTTTGTATTCTCTTCATAGTAACTCAGCACACCAAAGCTTATGCATCACATTTTAAATGTAAAGTGTTTTCAGGGTTTTAAAGCATACCATAGAAAATTTATTTTCTATCAATTGTGCAGAGGAGAAGGGGAACTGTATTAAAAAAAAAAAAAGTTATGCACACAGTTCACTTTTAGTCTGAGAGCTTGGTACAAAGAGAGATTTATTTTTTCCTTGCTGCTTTACACCCATCATAAGGTACTAAATTCGCTTGGGCAAAGACTCCTTTTCCTCAAGTTTCAGCCCAAAGTAAAGATTTTGCTGAAGGAGAGGCATCAGATGTAGTAAGAATGCTAACTCTACCATTTGGTTTAATGCCAGAAAGTGTATCACTGAGAAATTTAGTCCAAATGGAGAATAGTGTGAGGAAGCATGTGAAAAAAGAAATGGTAATAGTTATTGTGAGAATTAATTTTTAAAGAGAACAGTACTCAGCTTTGATAGAAAGTGTTTTCTGGGAATGGGTAGAGGCCATGTTGAACTTGCTTGCGCAGCTATGTGACCTCTGCCAATCAATGTCAACACTTTATTAATATTTAACTGAAAAAGTGTGAGATGATTCAAACTTCGTCTGTCTTGCTAGGTGTTGCTAAGCAACTTTGCTGCTTGTCTGAGAACTCGTTTTCACAGCAACCTTTCCTTCAAAGCAAAGACCTACATCCACTTGAAACACTTTCCCCTTCGTCAATGAAGAACCCAGCAAGTTATATTCCACCCCTCCCTTTATATTTTCCTCTCCATTTCCCAGTTAAAAAGAAATCAATTTAATAGTGCCTGAAATTCCTCACTTACCGTAATCGCTGTCATAAAACACTATGAATTTCTGCCACCGCAGCTCAGTGACCAGTTTCAGCATCACATCGTTGAGGCGGACGGGTGGGCGGGCGGCCAGTGTGTATTCCTCCTCCTCCAGGCTGGGGTTCAGGTGGCAGGCGGTGCGCGGGGAGCCCCCTGTGTTGCGCTGTACAAAGAGGTGCGGGATGTGCATGGCATCTGTCAGGGACTGCAGGGCGTTGGCCGAGGCACAACCAGTGGATGTCACTAAGGCCAAGATCCCCAAGGTCATCAGGTCACAGGCTGGAGAATACAAGAAATACAGCAGGGTTAGAACAAGCCCAGCAAGTCCTTTGGTCAACCTAGATGCTAAGAAGGGAACAAGACAGGCTTTACCCTTGCCATTAACACAGAGCTGAAATGAATTCTATTACAGTATCAGCCGAAGCCTTTCAGAGATAGGTCGCGCAGCATTACAGTAGGAGACAGTATCTGCAATCTGTACCGATAAGACTAAGTTGAGGACAGATAACATTACTACTGTCATTTCTTCAAACAGGAACTGATGCAAATGGAGATTATGGCTCTTGCTTCAGGTCATTTCTGGTGGAAGCAGGAACTTAACTCCCATTTTTAAAAGACACTTCACTGCTTTTACCTCTTAGTCTTTGTTGTGAACATTGGATGAAGACTTCGGACAATAAAGAGCAATTTCAGTTTCAAGGATGTGTCTTACAGAATAGAGTTTTGAAGGATTTTTAAACTGATGAAAAAATATTCACTGTATGTCTCAGAGCAATGAAGAAACAACAAAGACACTCCTTAGAACAAAGACAATGCACAAATGACTAAACAATTATTAATAACAATAGCTGTTTTTAAAAAGATCTGCAAAAGTATGTACCATTTTAAAAAACTGCTTACACCTTTGAGTCTATCCATTTTTGAGAATGAAGTGTTAGGTGAATTTTAAACACAGTCCATGCAGGTTGGGTAGCCCTGGGCGGAGCCCTGTGCAGCCCTGCTCTGCTGCTCAGCAACCGTTTTGGTTGGAAAAGACCTTTGAGATCATCAAGTCCAACTGTTAACCTCGCACAGCTTGATCTTCCAGGGCTCCTCCAGATAAGACATCCCTATACTCTGCTGAGGTCGGGAAGTGTTTCCAGCCAAGGTCCACAGCCATAACTCAGCAGCTATTCAGTCAGTGGTGGTGGTAAGACACTGTAAGACTGTAAAGCAGCAGAGCCGCTAACGCCTGGTTTTACTAACGCTCTTGAATAAGGTGCAGCAAAATTGGCCGCTGGGAGCTCAGCACAGGAGTGCTGCATCAGCCCTGCAGGGGCGTGTGGCACCTCCTAATTTTCTCCGCCTTTGAAGAGGGCTGAGGGAGAGCTCAGGGTGTCACTGGCAGTTTCAGTCCCCTAGCAACCACCTGCACAAGCACAGCCTGCCCAAAGGAAACCAGTTGCTCTGCTTCCCCAGGACAAAGGCCCACCATCATAGAGCTCCCACAGGAAGTGGCCAGTGATGCTCCACAGTCCAGCTGCAGTCTGCATAAGTTAGCTCAAAGTGGATAAACAGAAGAGCCTCTGGGGTGTAATTCAGAGCCCTGCTGGGACATGCAGAGTAGCTGAGCAGGAAATTCAGCTTCCAGCAGAAGAGAGGAGGCTGATGGTGCCTCCCTGGCACAAGATGACTGCCTGCACGGGGCCCTGCTGCTGGGGCACCTGTCAGGTCTGGTGATATGGGGGAGATTTGCTGCCACCCTAGCACTGACCCACCATCTCTGATCTCCCGTGAAAACAGATTGAGTTGGAAGGTACAAAAATGAACATAGTGTATCAAAAGCATTTAGTTTTCCTCCTCTAAACAGAAAAGTATGTTTCCACTTACAGAGACCAAAAAGTCAAAGGGACTGGACAGGTTATGCATAATTAATAGTAATTAACAGTTAATTGTTAATCAATACTAATTGCATAAAGGCACAGTAATTAAATACATAAAACTGCTTCTAATGCAACCAATGAACCATTTCACCAAATATTTTAATACACCAGACATAAAATATATTTCAGTTTCATATGAGATAGCAGAAAGAAATGTTAGATCTTTTGTACACGTAGACGATCCAACACGTATCCTAATGCAACAGACAGAGATGAAGTGCTTTTAAAATTATTTCCTTGATGGTCTTTACAATAAACATATGTCAGCTGCATTATCTAAATTTACTCTCTGTTGATTATAGCTATATGAAATTGTTCTTTGTTTTTCCTGAGAGCTGACCTGATTTAACAGCAGGGAGGCATTACATTTGCCAAATGGGAGACCCAGGTTCGGGAACAGATTTGATTTCCCAGGCTTCTTGCCAGAGAAAACTGAACATGTCATACAGGTAATTTATTTAGTCACAGTAGGGGAGGGAACAGAGAAGTGAGAACAGAGGGAGAGAACAGCAGAGCTGAGCTATAAACCCCTGCAGAGCTCACCAACCAGCAAGCTTTGCTGTCACCGAGGGAGAGAGAAGCAAGACACATGCGTCTGTAGAAGGAACAATTTACTTGCAAAGCAGACTGAAGGAGAGAAAAAATAATGCCCTTTCTGATGGCGGGCTGCATTCAGAGAGTCACTTATTTGTGGAATATAGAGCTGATCGTCAGTTGTATAACAAGAGATAACTTGACGTAGCAGTTGACTCTAATCAAAAGCTGCTCACTTATTAGTAGCAAAAAGACCAGGATAAAACAGGCCACAGCAAATGGGGCCCCTTATCTCCCAGCACAGCCCACAGAAGAACACAGCTGAAGTATCTCAGCAAAGAATGTTTTGGTTGAGGCATTTTCCCAATGTTTTGCAGTTCGTGTCAATGGGTTAAAATGAAGAATTAGTCAATACGCTTCTACATTCTGATATTTTGTCAATAGATTATGTTCTGCCTGAAAGCATATGCTACAGTAAGCGTTATCTCCTCTTGGCTTTCTGTTTTGAGATAGTACAGCAGGCAATAAAAAAATGCAATGACTACAGAAAACAGGTTTCATATTTTCTGAATTGCTTTCTTTAGTCAAATTACAGAATGTGAAACAGATCATCATATTTCTAATAGAAGACTTTCACTATACAAAAATACAATGGATTCCGAGAAATTCAACCTCTCCATACTTATTACACTGAAGGGTGAGAATAAGCTTTTAGCATATAAAGAAGGCAAGTATTACTTTCTACATGAGTAACACAATCTGGAACAATGACATAACAGACACCGATTAATTAAAGAACTTATTAACTCTGAAGAAAACTTGAAATTACTTAGCAAGAGAATGTTCAAGGATTATGCAATCCTGGAAGAAAACTCTGGTGATACTTGTTTTTAGGTTTTACCCCCACATGCCTGTGTTTTCTTGCATACAAAACTTTGTGACAAGAGAAAAAGTGTCATTTTCCATTTTACTTCATCCTAACTATGGATTCTAAGTAACAATCAAGTGTCCCTGACTTTGCATCTGAGTAAATCACTAAATCTGTGTGTCAGGTGCTGCACCATAGGCACCCAAAAGAACCTGCAATTTTTGTACATGAATTTCATAACCCTCATCTTGATTTCGTTAAAGCTGAAATAAAGACATTTGAAGTGCCTTGGTTCATCTCAACCTACTAACATAAGGGAAAGCATAATCAAAACACCCACAGATCCTAATTGATCTTTAATTTCTATAGCTATAATTATAACAATTTCATATTGTTATAACCAAGATGCTTTCATATTTATTTATCCTGTAGATATATTTACATAGGTAAGTTTCAATAGATAATGTTTTCAAAGTATTTGTTCCCCAGATAAAGCAACACAATGTTCTAGCAATCCTGCCTCCAGGTTTCACTGCTACATGAATAGCAATAGTTATTAGTTTAACTGTGCTGAATGCCTTCATCATCATCAGGATGCATTTTAAGAGAACACCAACATCCTACAAACCATACAGTAAGAAATGTGTATGTTTACATGATGAAAACACGAACATCACCATATCTGAAGAATCAATCTGCATTCATCTATTTAAGCAGACTACATTATGTCATAGTGGTTGTTCATCAATGTTAGTATCAATGTTCACCTCCATCAACAGACCATTGCTCAAGCTTATACTTGCATTTCATTTAAGTTTCCCAAATTATTGATTAATCCAGTTTTTAGTTGTTTCAGTGAAGTGTCTCTCCTAGCTTATATTTTTGAAGTCTGTTTTCAGAAAGTCCCATTTCCACATCTGCTTGACATTTTGCATCTTAAACAGTTATTTCCAATACAGAGTTTCATGAGACACTGCTCTCTTCTCTATCTATTGTCAGGATGGTGGCAGAAATAACACAAGTTAATATATTTTGGGCATCTTCTAACTCAATTTGTCTAACTTGACTCTCACGTCATACCAATACATGCTAAACTTCTTCCTCATTCTGTGATGCTCACCTCTAACTCCAGCCATAACCATTTAAGACCACACTTAAGCCTAGAAGACCAGCAATTATTTTTCAAACTGCACCTTATCCATATGACCTTTTTAATCCGTGGGACTCCTCACGGCATGTGAGATAATACAAGAATCCTGCTTTGCTACAATCACATTCAAGGTCTTGCTCTTCTACCATTGCTCATGTATTGCCATCCTATTTCTGAAGACAGGTGCAGATGGCAGAGTCCTGATTTGGCACCATCTTCATAGAGATATTTGCATTAAGAGCTTTAGTTCAGATCTCTCTGTAATTAAATCCTTCTCTCTCTAAAGTGCAGGGAATCAAAATACTCCAAGAGAAACTGTTGTCTTGCTCCTGGCAACATGACAATATGACCATCTTTCAGTCTCCCTTTCAGTGGTTCCCTGTTATTCAGAAAAGGGTAGAAACTTGTTCCTTTGTTTCCACAGTTATCAATAGACCAGCTGCCATGGTAATTTAGGATCTAACAATATATCCACCTACTGGCATTCACATTGCCTCTTCAAACTTCAATGCCTTTCTGTCTTTCACTTCTGTGTACCACTGTAGCTGGTCCTACCCACTTTGGACACCATCTGATTATATTTGATAAATCCTCTCTGAATTGTTTTTCATTTTTTTTACTAGAATTTTTTTGTCTTTTTCAGTTTAACTAATCCTTAGGAGTTCTTTACTGCACTGCAAGTGGAGAATCATCATAATCATAAAAAAACTTGCATTTTCAAAACGTCACTGTTTGAAAACTGAGACGTTGCTGTCTTTTTGCTCAGAAAGACTTTCTGGTGAAGAAAATAAACTTCAGATCTGGCAAGAGAGTGGAAATCCAGTCACACTGCATGTACCTGCTCTTTCTGGTGCAGTATTCTGCAATGAAATGACTAATAAAGTTGGCACTAAAGTGTTTGTAATGAGGTTTCAAAGCTACTGTCCTGCTGATGTTAGTGACTTCATGCTTGCCTTAGTGCTATTGTCTCAGTCAATCTGACAGAAAACTCATTTTTCACATTGTTCATATTGAAAACCAGTAGAGGGAAAAGTAGTTTTCTTATTAAAACATTAAATTCCAGAGAACAAATCAACTTCTGGGGAGAAAAATAAATACATAAACCTATTTCAGGAACCTAAATCCTAATATTCCATGAGACTCTCAAAACCTGTAATTTATTCTGCTGGAAGAGTATAGTTAGCAAATCCACCAACTGGCCTAGCAAGCAGGTGCAGAATAGCATGTGTGTCCTGGTTTTGCTAAAAACAAGTTTCTCTTTTAGTGAATTTGCCTGTCAGCTAAAGCTTTCATATTAACTGCATTTTCCTGGAGAACCAGACACATGTTTTGGTAAACCTAGCAAATGGAATGCAAACTTATTGATAAGCATGGATGGACATCTCGCGAGAGGGGCGACGAGAAACAAGTGAGCAAGAAACTGACCAACTGTGTATAACATTCCATTCACATGAATACTTCATATAAAAGTGGGAGATCACCAGGATCTCGTTGGCTTTTCCCTTTTCCCTTTTGCCCTTTTCCCTGCTGCTTATGGCCAACATTAGGAGAGGACCTTGCTAGTCATCCCTGCAAACTGAGGCCTAGTGAGAGACTGAATCCAGCTCTGATTGGCTGCAGAGTCCAATCCAGGACTTTGGTTGCCGGCTCTGCAGTTGCTGAGACTTTCAAGATTGGTTTTGTATATTTTGTATTATTTTCTCTATTCTTATTAGTAGCATTAGTAAAACATCTTTAATTTTTTTCCAACTCTCTTCACTCTGTGCTTCTTTTCCTCCCAATCGCCTCTCCTTAGTGAAAAGGGGGGAGAGGGAGAGGGAAGTGTGTGGGGGGTAGAGGGGGTTAACAATACATCTGCCAGGGTTTTATTGTCACCCCGCAATCTTAACCCTCGACACATGTGCTATAGACAAATAAACACACAAGAAGCTAGCTACTGTATTGTTCACATGTGCAAAACTTAAGCAGCAATTTGGTTCATTAGTTAATTTACTTAGATACACGAAACAAAAGTTTTGGGTCAAACACTAGAATAGCAAAGAGTTAGGAGATAAAAATATATCAGTTCAGGAATCTGATAGGCTGTGTCTTTAATCAAGATGTAAAGTCTAGAAAAAAGCACATCCATAGAGATACTATTAAATTAAATAGAAAAAGTCTTGGGAGGTTTGCTGAGAGCACCGAGATGAGACAAAGGATGAAGATAGAAGGAAGAAGACTGAAGTTCACCAAGGAATACTTCAAGAGGATGATGACACAATTCCTTCAGCTAAAACCAAAACAACATAAACCAGAGAAGTGGGCATTTTCACACATATCTAAACAAATTCAAATGTTTCTACTGTTGTACACAAGAAGCTCCAATGAAATCAGGGGCACAAACCTACTGCTAACTTAGTCACACAGAAAAACAGTAAAAGACTGTTAGTTATCTACGTTTTAATTCTCTTTAGGCCTCAAAAGGCCTTTGAAATTTAAATGGTTTTGTGCAAAACCTGTGCATAAGGCAGACAAAATTGTAGAATAATCTTCTTAATATTGCTGAAAATCCTTCTATGAAAAATACTGACCTATAGATTCACTCCTACTATTGGTGAATTAAGGACAACATCAAAATCAGTAACCTAAGCACTCCCTCAACATGATGCCTCACTAAATGGGGTTTCCTGAAGAATATTTTTTCCTTACTTTACATTTCATGATATTTGCTTACTCTTCAGCTTCTTTCATTAACTGAGTAAGGCAATTCATAATGAATTTGCATCATTGGCACCTAACGCATATGTCCTTCCTTTGGATACTTAGCAATAAATATATTTTTCTTTGTTCCAATTCTGCAGACTTCTACTTAGCTTTATGTTCTGTACTTACACTATGTTTTTTCAAATAACTCAGCATCTATTATTTTTATTACAAAAACTACACAAAGCTACAGGTACTTGTCACAGAGTAACTTAATAGAGAGAAAAGATATCAACCATAGACAGCAAAAATATTTTGTGTAGCACTTTTATTGCAGTATCACCTTATGTGTAGTGAAAATGAATATTTCTTACTCCATTACACAGAGCATCAATCAAAACAAAATAGTCTTAAAACAAGAAAACAAATTCACAATTAGTCCTCTGTGGTTTGATGCAAAAATCAAACCAACCAAAACTCTTAACTACCCCAGCTTATATGTGCACATTTTTTGGATATAACATTTGAGAACGATAAATATTTCCTTCCTTCCATTTAAACAGCTCTTCTGCACATGGGACCAGGATACAGGCACTCTTAGATCCCACACTTTTTGTGATTATTTTGGAAGCCATAGGAAAGTCTGACTTAGCCTCACCATAGGTCCTGCCGACAACTTGTGTTCCCCACTTGCTGGCATCCAGAGCCAAACGTGATGCCAAGTCCTCCACCAGAGATGAGAAAGTATTCCCCATGTGTAATAATGCATTGTGAGAATGGCCTTGGAGAGCACCTGTGGCTACCCCAGCATTCAAAATACAAATGTGACCATTGATGAATACTGCAGACACTCTTGCAACATAAATAAATAACCAGCCTGAGAACCAAAGAGGACAGAACATGCCTGGGGTTTGTCAATTAAATAATATTATTTCCAGACTTCACAGAAACACAATATAAACTTAAAACAAAGAAAGCATGTACCTGCCCAACAAAAAGACAACACAAACTCTTATGTTTGCATCCTCAAAACCCGTTTTCTGAAGACTCATATCAAACAAACCTCACTTTATGAGTCCTTTTGCTGAAGCCATAAAACCCACATTGGAAAGAATTCAAAGTAGATCAGTGCAGGGGTCTCTCCAGCTCCAAGAAGCCAAGCGCCCCATTTCCTGCCAGCTTGCAAGCTCAGGAAGGGCTTCAAAATCTGACACACACACACCATATTGCGAGAGTATCTCTGGACAAGATGCTGATACTTTCCCTTGTGAAAATGTGTACGATGTAAGGTTCTTAACAAGTTATTTGCAACAGCAACAAAAACCTGGGGCCACAATCTCTAAAAACCACAGACTTACAGTATAAAAGCTAAAATACATATAAGCCAATAAGTAGCGAGGTCATTAGCATCTATGCATGAACAATGCCCTCCATGGGGATTTTTGCTACTTAGTCTCTTAATAACTTCCAACCAAAACCATTACACTAGATAATATATTTTTTAAAAAACTAAATAATTACTATTTCGCCTGTTTCTGAATTCTTTCTCCATCCTTCACTATCTCTTTTTTCTTTGAAAACACAAGATACTGGAATCATAGCTGTTTTTTCTTAGCAACTGAATCTTAGCAACTGAAAAAAGACTGGCAAGTCAGTTGATAAACACTTTTTTTTTCCTTTTAGAAAACCTTATCATAAATTGTATGGATAAAGTCCTATAGATGGACATTTCAGTCTTCAATTTACATAAAATTCTCAGCAGGCCAGCTCAAAGTGCCTCATGTTCTAAAAATTAGATATGCATCAACATCTACATTTTCTAAGATGATGATGATTATTTCAGTAGGCCATCAGTTACAATGAAAAGATTCCAGAAAACCAGTACGTATATATATTACTGTGCATTTAAGTGTACAGGTAATCAGTATGTCAGAATATCCCTGACAAAGCAGCATCTAAAAACACCTCAAAATCTAAGGAAAGCATGAGATTTTGAAATGTTTACCAGAAAATTTCCAGAAGAGTTATTAAAGTCCCCCCCCCCAATTCTTGGGCTGTCTTTTTGTTGGTTTTCCAGCATGCAGCAGCCTAAGCTGAACAAGAAAGGGGAAAAGGGGAAGGAGAGGAGAAGAAAAAAAATAAGTAATTGTTTTAATATATATTTTTTCCTAGTTTTTTCTTTTTCCTTCAGAATCATGCTAACCAGTACTTGTAGAACAGAGCAGCAAATGGTGATTATCGCCTTCCTTGCACTGCTTTGCCCAAACTGTCCATTTACTTCTCTTGGGGCCAGCAGCTGGTTCCATCTCCTTTGTGTCACTGCTCAGAGCAATAAAGGGACGCCTCGTCACTGCTTGTTGACACTGGCTGCATAGGAGACACAGTATTTAGATTTTCAACTTGCTTTCAACTATAATATATGCCTTACCACCTGATGTCTTGTGGGCCAATTCTCAGCATGCGTAAACTGTCAGAGCTCCCCTGACATTACCAGAACTGCCCTTTACCTCTAAATAATAGTCACTGTGCCTTGTTTCCTCCATTATCCCCTTGGTTCAGCGCATTCAGTAAACAGTTGTTGCTGCCTTGCCCACACAGACAGATTGTTTAGTATTGGTATGAAGGCTGCAAAATGCTTTTACTTTATAGGACCTGTAGTGAGCCCACCAAATTACATAAAACCTTTCCTTAAAATGCATATTGACTGCAGCAATTGGAGGTTTAAAGCAGTTCCCCTGGCAAATCAAACCAAAAAGGCATTGCACTGCATGACAACGTTCTTTATGTCAGTATCGCCCCAATAAACCACCAGCTGTCATACTTGAAAAGTTAACCAGGAGCAGGAAGAGGAGCAGTCTAGACCACCCTTCCACTCATGTTTATGCAGATAAAGAAGGAAAACAGTTACCACAACTAGAGTTGCAGCTTGCATTTAATTTATGGGAGCGTGCTAATAGCTCTCTTCAGTCTTTAATAGTCTAAAATAAAACATGAAAGTCCTCTCACACCGAGCACACCAGTAATAACTGCTTTATTCGTCAAGCAGTTTAGTTTCCATATAACTGAGTGATGCCACCAAGTGGTGAAGACACGCATCACTCGTTTTCCAAGTAAGGTTTTGAGTCAGTCTTCACTGACTACATTCTCTGTGGAAAAGCTTCCACCATGAAATCAGTACAAGGCATATTCCACTGATAAAAGTGCATTAATTGAGCACTAGTGACAGATAAGAGATGGCCTTGTTTTCACAAAAGGCAGATCTGATACTGCTCTCTAGCTCCTCCAAAGAAGGTAAGAGATTCAGAGCAGAAACAGCTTTATAGCTAATAATCTGCTTTTGGAAGACCAAGCCAAGAAAAATTGCATAATGTAGGTATTAAAAACAAACAAACAAAAATCTGTAGGCAACAATTTTGTAATGTGAGTAGTTAAGGATGTGAAACATCATAGAATTTAAGCAATTTCTAGTTTTTATTCATTAATAATTAAAAAACATCCTTAAAGCAGCTAAATAGTACCTGACAGCACAGAAATTCTCCAGAATAACTCCACTTCTGTTTTCTCAACAAAATGTAATTCCATTTGTAATGGTTTTCTCCTGGAATAATATTTTAGTATCATATTTAAAAATGTGAATAAGCATTTCTGGTGGTTTTGAACTGAGCATGGTTTTCAGATCTACATGTTAATCACAATGACATTAATACTATTTTAAGGCACTAGGTAGAACTGAACCAGCTTTGACTTTTTCTTTCTTTCTCCCCTTCAACACTAGTTCTGAGGTAGAATTAACTGCAAACCACCTCAATGATTCAAGGGACATAAACAACTGTTTTTCTGAGTGCTGCATATTCGATTTCCATTCTTTGCAAGTTCTTCCATAATTATGTTTTCTTTTGCCCTTCAGCACAGAATAAACTGCACTTTCTCACCCTCTGCTTCTTTCACCTGCCTTTCATGACAAATCATAGTGATAGGAAAGTATTTTTTCACACCTTCATTAGCATTCTGCAGGGATGCTTGGCTTTGCTGCCTCCTTTGCAACTATTTTACATGTACACACAAGGTATTACTTTACCGTCAGCGTGGGTCAGGCTCAGTTCCGGCACGCACAAGAGGAAAACACTCTCCTGCCATTTACAAAAAGCAGTCAAACGTAGCAGCTCTAGACAAGATAATAAAATCTCCCAGTTCTTTGGTACTGAGAAACTCATTCAGATTCTGCACTGCATTGACAAAGAAGGAACATGTTAGCCCTGCTGGCCTGTCTAATTGGTAGTAATGATACCTCTGCACAGAAAGTGACAACAGAAACTTCAAAGTGGGGGTGGGGGGAGCTCTGCCTTGCCTTAAATTGTTCTCCTTTTTATCATGCCTCATGCCAAAAAGCAGGAGGGATGAACATCAGTCTAAAATCACAACATGGCTTCTGAACAAACTACAAGAAATTTCTCTATTCTGTTGTTTCCCCAGCACATTCGGGGCACGTGCCACTCACCACACACTCCTGCTCACCTGGAAATGTTAAGGAAACCAAAACACTGACACATGACTGCTTTTCCATAACCAAGCTGCCATTGTCACAGTCACAGAATGTCAGGGATCGGAAGGGACCTCGAAAGATCATCCAGTCCAATCCCCCTGCCGGAGCAGGAACACCCAGTTGAGGTTACACAGGAAGGTGTCCAGGCAGGTTTTGAATGTCTCCAGAGTAGGAGACTCCAGTCTGTGCCCCAGTAAAACACCTACTTGAAAACAACCAAAACATACAATTGCAAACTTCACTCCAAAGCAGCATTTCACATCCTCTGAGCTAAATTTTAAGGAGACTTAGAAGGGAGCCTTTGGTGTGTATATATAATGCTATCAGAGCTGCTGCGCTACAAGAAGATAAATGTTAAGGTAACATTACTCAAGGTAAATTCACAAAAGCTGCCATTGCCTCATGCATGGACAGCAAGTTCCATACTCCAACATCCAGATCAAGAAAAGCACAGCCCTAAAACTTATCCTCAGCATTCTGCCTCCTCCTCCAAAAGCAATTACTTCTACCAGCCAAGTGGACAGCAATATTACGTAAGGCAGATGAGACACCAGAAATCAATTCACGTAGCCAGAGAAGCATGCCCATGGTGAAGGAGACAACTTATCCAAATACCAAGTATTTATTTACGCCAACTGCAGAAAGACTTTTAGCGTTTATGAATCTAGCTGTGACTCAGTCCACATTTACGGCACATATTTATCGACAAGTTTTAGGGGTTGATCTATTGAAAGATCTCTGCAATGTATCACATACTTGCAATTGCATGCAAGGATTATACAAATATCCCAAACCTAGCAGCTGTCTAAAGCTGCTATTTCATTTTCTAAAATCAACTTCAAAAGGAACACTTTCTTCTTTCCTCATCCATGAAACATATAATGAATGCAAAAATTATTTTTGCTCAATACTAAGAAAAATATCCTGCCCTCACTCAGCACCAGTATTCCTTACATTAAAACCACTTTGCTTACAGATTTCAAAACCCCATGGCTATCCAGTGCTACAAAACGGGTGGCATTAAAATACTGCAAATCTGCTTTCTACAGTTTTCCTTTTAGGAATTGCCCTACAGTAACTTCGGACACCACACAGAACATTTTTAACACCTAATAAAGCTACTCTAAATGACTGGAGTACTACTCCAAATATCTCCCCTTTAGCTCTGCATGAGTCAAATCAGGGAAAAACATCAAAGCCCATAAATTTTCAAGAGTTCTCATCTAAATACATGAAATTAGCCAGTTGTTCAAACTTGTTTAACACCTGATAGTTCCCGCTGTGAACCTTAAGGCAGATTTTTCAAGAAGTCACAACACTTATGAACCTCTTACCCAGAGGCTGCTTGAAGACCAGGCCTCTTCTTTTGATGCTTGAATGAGACCTGACCTCTCTAAAGTTGCTTTCATTTTGGACTGGATTATTATTTTTTTTTTAAACCATTTCGGCCTCCATCTCTGTGGATAAACACATACTATGCTGTGCAGAGTCAGGCTTACCTCATACCAGCACAGATATAGAATATTTCTTTAATCTCATTCAGAATTGTTTAAAAATTGGCCTAATTACGCCTTGTGCCTAGGGTTTCTCTGCACATAAAAATCACTCTAGGGAAGACTCCAATGTGAAAACTAAAAAGATAACCTGGAGCAACAGACAGGTTTGATAGAGGCAAGTACTTTTTCAGCTACATCTAATGTGAAGGTTAAAAATTCAAAGAAAAGTCACACCAAGAGACAAAGAGTTATTCAGAGGTGGTCAAGCCTCTCTTTGCTGGATACATTTGCTTTTAATGTTCTTATCAAACAGCAACACGGAGTTTCTGAAGATCTCCCTCCCTCTCTTCTACTGCACACATCTCCCCAGCACACAAAGGCCACACACTGGTGTGCCCATTGCTGCTGTTCCACAGGGCCACCCATGATAGTGCCAGGGAGACCTGGAGCACATCAAGCATAATTATGTGTCCCGGAGAACAAAGGTCAAAAGGACACCAGTGTTTTGCTCCTCAGTCTTGCTGGTGGAGAGAAATGGTTTGTGGAGGAGCAGACAAAGCCTGTGGTTTTAATACCTGTTTGCACAGTTGGTGTCAACAGCAGGTTTTTACAACCATGGAACCCTCTTTCAAGACTGAGGAGTTCTGGAAAGAGACAGTACCTACCCAATCAGTGGTGTAAAAGCATTGTTGCCACCAGGTTGGCCAAAATGGTGAAAAGAGCTTTAAACTAGGAGCAACGGGAAGGGAAATGACAGCCAACAGTCAAACGAGAAATTGGGGAACCAGCTTGATGAGCAAGGGCACAGGCTGACGTGCACAAGAGTGACCTTAAAAACAGCAAGGAAGGGACCCACACCAAGGGTATGCACACAAATACAGGAATGGCAAGAGGAGAGTGTGGTGAGGAATCCTCTCACATCATGTTGAGAAATGAGCAAGGGTGGGTGCATTCACAGGGCTACAGCCCCACAAAGATGCTGTGGAACCTTCTCTCAGTACTGGAGTACTGCTGCAGTAACTTTCTTTTAATACAATAGGTTTACTTCTCCATTGTTCAGCTAGTGACTGGGTTCTAGGAACTGACAGAATTATTGTTTTTTAAAGCAAATGAATCATAGATGTGAGTAGATTTGTTAATGAAATTCAATTTTCAGTGAACTATTCAGACCAAATTTTACCTTTCTTTATATAAGCCTTAAAATTACTTGCTAAAGTGACCCAGAAGTGAGAAACAGGTGTATTAAATCCATACAGAAAAAATAATCAGCTTTATACAGCACTTTATTGAACAGAAATATGTATTAATATTTTATTCTACTAGTCTCCTATTCTGTCTTATTCTGTCTATTCTGATTAGAATACCTGACCTTCACTTTGAGCTTTCTTTGCTCTATATTTCTTCCTCCTTTGTCTTCATTACAATTACACAGAGTACTTCTTCTAATCAAGTTTCTATGAGTAAA
Source organism: Columba livia (assembly GCF_036013475.1). NCBI lineage: Eukaryota > Metazoa > Chordata > Aves > Columbiformes > Columbidae > Columba > Columba livia. The sequence goes on along the minus strand of NC_088607.1, from coordinate 30,192,707 downwards.
ATAATGTACTAACAATTAAAATGCTTTATTAATAAGACAATTGATATGACTCCTCTAAAGCGTCATAGTTTCAAAGATGTGATTAATTCCAATACTTATGCATTTTATTTAATAATTTCAGGCAAATAAAATATGAAGTCATATATATGAAGCTAATAATTAAATTAGATTACAAAAAGGACTACAGAATGCACAATAAAAATTTAAAATTAAAAATTAAAATTAAAAAAAAAAAAACAAACAGGAAGCAAGACGAAACTGACTAATCCAGAAGGAGCCACTTACAAAGGATCTGCTATTAAAATACCAAAACAATTTTGTCCCTGTCTCCTACCACAGTATTTTGAAGAATGCTACAGAAGACCAAGGGAGCATTAGTGTGCTGTAGTCAGAGGAACCCATTCCAAGGAACAGTTACTAAGATATTATCAAGTGTGATGGGACAAGTGATACAAGGAATTCCACTATTGCATCTTCCTGAGCCTGTATCTACAGGACATTTTTACACCAGGAACCATTGCCTGTGTGGAAAGTTAAACAGAGATGCTAGGAAAATGACTAAACTGACAAGACAGATGTCATATGAAAGAAGCAGCACCACATTCCAACCTGGGCACAAAGACGGATTGGTTTAAGAAAAGGAAAAGATGGACCTCATATACAGAAGCAGAAAGAGTAGGTCAGAGAAGTATGCTGCTGTCAAATATCTGTTCTCTTTTTACCAGTTACAAAACAATAAATGACTTATTAGACAAGTGAATTTCTAATCAGAAGTACCACTACAAATGAGGATTTTTATTTGTTTATTCATAGGTCACCAGTTTCTCACTGAAGGCTTTTACTACATCTTTAAATGTGCATTCATTATTGGGTCATACAGATTTTCTGAGAACACGTATTATAGTCATATGGACTACAGTTAAGTGAAGAAAAAAATTCAGGAGGCAAATATTAGAAAGTCACAACAGCTACAACCTTCTTGCTGTCCCCAGCATCAGGGAATTTTACTGTGAGAGAAGTACTCACATTATAGGACCACTAAAAACCAAGGTACAGCAGAGCACCACAGACAGCACAGTGTCAGCTTTAGAGCCTCGACACACTGACAGTAACAATGTTATATTCCCTGCAGGGCTAAGGTTTTATTCATTGTATGATTGTTATACTCACTCTGATTTTTTCTTTTATTGTACATCATCCTTATAAAATCACTGTCCCATCCAAAACATATGCTATATACACCACCTCAATTGTGACATTCTTCATAACTTCTATTCTTTTCTCATAATCACTGTTTTCATAAAGTAACTTGTCTGAGAGGTGTGGGGCTGGGGAGGAATCAATACTAAGGCCTGATGGTACTTTCCCCCTCAAGAATCTCTCTTGTCTGATTTCTGATAACTTACACAATTGGCATTGTGGGCTTTTACTGTTTCCCAAATCTCTCCAGAAGTGAGGCATTGCCTCCTGAGGGTAGGTCTCTGGACACCTAACGAAGGTGCAGTTTCTGAGAGCTCAAACATTGCAGCCTGGTTCTGTAGACTCGGTGGTTACAATTAGCTCTCTAAGCTTCCCAATTTACTTAAAATAACCCTTTTCCAAAGAACAAATTTAATGGGTGCTAGACTAGACTATAATTTTTCATTCAAGTATCTCTAACAGTCAAAATACAGATCACAGTTGTTAACACAAGAAACTGGGTAAAAATACTAACATGCCATTTCCAGGCTCCTGAACATATGACCCTCACCCTGGATGACTCTTCCAGATTTATGTGTTTTCTTCAGACTGGACACTCATCTGTCCCCCTTCCTTTCCTTCTGTTTGTTGCCTGGACCGCAGAATTTCTTCCCACATGTAACCTTTTATCTCTTCTTCCTTAAAATGAGTGGTGAAAGACCTTGCTTTTATGATCTTTTGTCATGCTTTTATAATATAGTCAACTTTGTGAAGAACACAGACTGAAGTCCACACTAAGTACATAGCTTCCTGCCTTAATTTGATTTTGGTCTTTATAAACTCATTTTTTCATAAGAAGTAACCAACTCTTGCCTTGAAGGGCCTTCCACAATCACTGGTAGTTTCCATTGCTACTTATATATTATCACCTAAAAAAACCAAACAAATAAAACAAAACACAACCTTTCAAAAATAAAAGACAAAAGGAAGGGAGAATACCCATTTTTCATATGGACTTCCAGCAGCTGTATATCTTTGTATAGAGTTCATGATCTTGGGGAAAAAAAAAAAAATCATGCATTGTAAATAAGCCAGTTCTGAAGGAAGTTTCAAAATAAAATGATTCACACATCACATAACATTTTTCATATGAACTTAGTAGCACAGCAGATGCATTTTCCCCATGAGATAAATCATTCATCACTACAGAACTCCCTCATCTGCAGGAAAGAGCTATGCTTTGGTTTTCTCTTATCAGGTACTTTAAGGGTTTATATTGGTTAATGCAGCCAGAAAACTCTTTTCCTCTCATACCAGAAATGGTAGTTTCAGAATCTTCTCATCACAGATCTCAATCACCAAGATAGTCTTGCACATCAGCAGCCTATCTAAATGCCTCCTATTATTGTTGTCCCTTTCAACCTTTGTCACAGCTCACTTATCTTCTCTCGAATTACATTTTAAAACTAGGACCAGGACAATTGAATTTTTAGCTAAGCCTAATGTCTTGATTTAGAAAGTACCTAAAATCTTGCTAGACAGACAGGTTCTTCACCAGTGCAAGTACACAGTTGTACTAGAACATGCTTTACAAAGCACATTCTTACTCACCCCTCCCATATCCCCTGAAGTGAGCTCTATGGAAAGCTTGAGCATTTTCTGCAGTATTTATTATACATACAGTACTATGAACCGCTTGTATTTTGGACCTGATTCATCTGAATAAGCAACTTATTTGAAATTAAATTGAATTTATTCCCTCACCAGGCTGAAACTACTTTGCACAGCCAGGAAAACTACATCCTGGATAAGACATATCAGCTGATTTCTCAGGGGAGCTTTTGTCAGAGAGACTCTTCATATTTACATGATAAGAATATTTTTATATAGTCTGAATCTACATCTTTAGACCATCTGTCTGGCAAACAATGACTTTGCACATTGATTACTCTTTGAAATTCCATGGGGATCAGTCTTATGAAATAAGATAAATACATATACATATATGTATTTAGACTGACAAGTATTTCTCAGCTCTACAAGAGAAAAGCGTTTTTTTTCCACTGATAACATGGTTCCTTAGCTGTACAGCCCAAGGCATAATACATTATCTTTGCCAGGGTACCAACGGCGGGTGTTAATGAAGCCCCATTCTGCAGCAGCCTTAAAGTCTGGGGGAAATTCACCTCCTTGTATGCTTTACACATTACATCTAGGTGCAATGGAGGCACATACAGGATGCTGCTTCCTCACAGCTCTCTCCTAGTGCAGGGTGGCTGCCACATACCAGACACAGCCTGGACACTGGAGATCAAGGCAAACATCTACTGTAAGGACATATTGCTGCTCCTCTTACTTGGCCTGTTGGCTACAACAGAGCATAGCAAGATGCTACAAGTCAGCTGCATGACTGAATCCTGCCTGCAGGAGGGTGATTGTCAAGTATATTTAAACCTATTTCATGACAGGGAACCTGGACAATCACGGAAAAACATTTTTGCTCCCTTTCATTCCCAGCCAGTTCCAGTCTAAGAGACATTTCTGCATATAACGAAAAGAAAGGCAGTATTTTCTGTCAATGCTCTCAGCTATCTTTGTCTCTGTTTCGACTTAAATGGAAGACAACTTTCATGTTGTATGAATATACTCTTTCTAACATCTGGGACTAAAAATGCTCAGAGTCCAGCCAACTGGACTGCACCAAGTCCCAGGAGCCAAGAGAGATGCCTGTTGTCACTAGAAATCTTTGTGCCCCACAATGTGCTAATGTAGTTGAAATTAAATATGATCTAAAAGGTATTTTGAAGTGAAAAGTTTCTTGCCCACTGACCATTTGTGAAGTCATCTAAATCTCTACAAAGCAAAAGATCAAACACAAGAAGATCCATATGGAGAACATACTAATCTTTGTCTTAAAAATTTCTATTTTAAATTTAACCTTGGAATTTCAACATAGGTAACAGCTTTTTTCCTCTATTTTTTTCTTTTGCAACCTAAAGACTTGCAATAAGAAAGCAAAAATGCACAAGTTTGTTTTGATGCTGAAACTGAAAAGGAACAGGACTCAGCTGAAGTTCATTGCACCAACTAGCTCTTGCAGTGTCAGCTAATTAGAGTTATGCTACAGCTGAAATCTCTTTGTTACCTGTCAATCCCAGCAGTCCATTTCCCATGGATCACCACTGGGCAGCACAAGCAAAATATTAGTAACAGTGGTTCAGTGACTTATGTTTTATCTGAAGCTCTCAAGGAGAAGAGTTCATGCAAACATGATGTTGATTTGCAGTGATGACTGTACATGGATACATCCACAACATGCTTTCCATCTTTCCAGAACAAACCAGTATTGCTGAACGCCTCTCATGTTCTCTCCTACAAGCTTTCTCATAGCTGTATTTGGGATACCACTAGCTCACAAGCACACATACAGTGTTTTTTCTATTTAACATATCCATAATCTGTTGATGCAGCAAGAGGTAAATTCCTTGTAGGCCTATTTTTAACATGCCCATGCAGCAGACTAAACTCTGCCATAAACCTGAGAACAGGTGCACTTCTCACAGAGCACTTTATATTCCTAGTGGGCTGATGTTGGTGTTGACTGGCTCTCTGGGGTGCCATGGACAGCAGCGCAGGTTCTTGGTGTGTTAGCCAGGGGCCATCAGAGGCTCTGACAATCCTTGTCAAGTTGTTTGGTGAGCTCACCAGGTCCAAAGAATTTTGGTCCCCCTCCTAGCACCACCAAGCATTCCCATTCCTGCCTCCCTACTGCATGACTCAGGTTAAGTCCTCTGGTTTCTGATCCACACTCAATGTCACCCCCAAGCAGACGAGATCCTGTGGGTCTCAGCAGCAGTTAAATAACCAGTCCCCCCCTCCTGACACTTCATTCCGTCCATGTGCTACTTCAGCCCACAAGGGAGTCACTTTTCTCAAGGGTCTGCAAGCTAAAAATTTTGGCAATTGATTGTTCTCTATAAACTCAGTTCGGGGTGAGCATCAGCTGGCAAGCTCTTGCTTCAGTTCTTTGCTATGAAGAGTCTGAGCTCTCAAGGGCAAGTTATACAAAGCCTCAAGCATAAAGCATTGCCTGGCTCCCATCTACACCTTGGGTACGTTCCAGCTAAAATGGTGACTGAATCTGTCAAACACAATTCCCAGTCTCCACTGCTCAGAAACCCCATCCAAAAATGACAGGCTTTCCACTTCCCCCAGAATGCCAATGTGTGTATAGAGTGCAGTAAGTGCCACAATAAGCACAGCACTTTAAGCCACTCACACACAAAAAAGGACAGACTAAACTTTTGTTACCTACGGGGTCAACTGAATTTAATCAGAAAACTTTTTTCTGATCTGTGCACGTAGAAAGGAATCACACAGGTAAATTATACATACGAATGAACAATAGCAATGTCTAATTTCATTTGTGTAGTAATTTTATTTCTTTGTGTTTTCCTGAAGTACTTGCATGAAGCACGCAACTGCATTCTGTTTGAGTAGGTAATAGAGCATGAAGAGAAACCCATACTTGTCATGGCATTTCAGACTCTGCACAGCATAATCACATGTAATATTTTTTGGCTAATAAAAGCAAAACAGTGCAGATGCTATAAAAATGAAATGACCAAAGATCTGAATGATAGTAAACTATTTTTAATGTAAATAACTTGTCCATGTATTTCTTGTTCAGTCTCAGATCTGCTCTTTTCTACTACAAAATATTATACAATGTTTTTTTTGAAGTCATCTGTCACAGTTCTGCTGAAAGACAGGGTAAGGATGAAGTTTCTTTTGAGGCAAAACTTTCAGGGACCTTTTGGGGACTATTGTTATCCTCTAGCTGTTCCTCTGTCAGGGTTCAAGTTAGTACTCCTTGTGTAAGCAACATCTCCACTGAAGGTAAATACAATATTAAAGTTATCATATTAGCTAGCTAGTTTTGTCTAGGCCAGTGTCTTTTCCATATCTGTCACCAATATCACATGAGTCTCACTAAAGCTTGCAAAATCTTTTGCAGATACATATGAAACCAAACTCTCACAAGATGATATTTTTCAGAATATTGATATGTTCATTGGCTTTCATGTTGAAGCACGAGGATTTATGTTCTTTATAATTTCTTAATCATATCAAATATAGTTACAGGTCTTCTAATTATCTGTATAGTCTAATCCTTAAAAAAAAATCCTACTAAGATCCTAAGCATTCAACACATTAACTTCATGAGGTCAGCAATTTCTTGCTGTTTTGAAGCCTTGTCTCTGCCTTCTACGGAGTTAAAAGAACAAAATCCCACCCGCTTTCTCTTTACTTCCATTTCTCCTCCTTCAGTTATGAATCCTGGTTTTTTTGCATAACAGTTTTGAGATTCTGCTCTTTTCCACATCTTTAATCAGCTTTCACTTCTGAATATTTAAGCCCGTGTCACATATATCTTCACCAAACACAGACACCAGAAAGGACAGAGGAAAAACATGGCATTCCTAACACGGTTACACTGACCTCTCTCTGGTGACACTTGGGCTCTTTTTTTCCCATAAATTACAGCACAGCTGTGGAATTCATTATTTTTCCATGAGCACAACTTCACAAGTCTCAACAGTGAGTTCCACCCATTGTTTTGCTACCCATGTACCTACTCTTGTTAAGAGCCACTAGTCTGGATGCATGTCGCCCACACAATTTTATTCCCAATTCCAGATTAGATGTGAGAATATTAAATACTATTTATAGCATAGAAACTGAGGTAGTGATCTCAGCCTTACATTTTTTCTGTGCCAATCTTTCGTGTCTCACATAATTTCATAGACAGGTCCGTCTCACCTCCATTCTCCCTTTCTCCAGAGCTGCTTAGATTCACTGCTGGATTCTTCTGAGACCATTTGGCAGAGCATGATTTTTTCCATACAGTAGCCCATTGACCTATAATAGCATTCTCTGAACATTGTGAAAAAAATATCTATACCATGGAATCAATATTTCTCCCTTTCATGAAGTTCACGTTGTTTTCTAGCCATGTGTTTAACTGGATATTGTTTTGGGAAATTGTGTTGTGGCTTCAGCAAGAGCCACAAGCTCTCTCCTAAGTTTTGAAAGGCACTGTAACAGTCCTATTTGAATGAAAATGCATTTGTGGTGTTGCAGCAAAACTGGTTCCTTGAAAAGATGACAAACAAAATCAAAAGAATAGTGAGCTGGCTATAAGAGATACTTGTCGTTTTTTCAAGATTTAGTAGCGTCAAATCTTGCTATCTCTGGAAAGACATGAAAAACAAAACTGATATAAACCTGTAAAAGCACTTTACATTTTGTCTCCACTGTGCAGCTTACAGCTGCACCAGCTTCTGGTGTGAGAGATGGGTCAATCTGAAGTCACTTGGGTTTTTCTGTGCTACAGTGCACTGAGCAGTATAGGCAAGCTCCTAAGTGGTACATGTCTCACAAGTGCAAAGTAGCGCAGGAGGTCTGACGTTCTAGTTAAGTCTCACATGGCTTCTGACACAGAGTCAATGCAGTAGTCATACTGCACTGGTTTCCTCCATGAAGAAATCTTGCAAAATATGGTGGAATTCAAGACTCAACAGAGACACAGAATCCACCCTAGAGGCCTACATAATTTCCTGGGAAAGTAATATAAGAAACACAAAAAATATTCAGTATTGAATTGGATCTAGTTTGCTGTTACTGTTGCTCTAGAATTTATGGGCTGAAGTCATGGGCTAAAAATGCCTTAGAAATATTTCACAGTTCTGTACAAAATTCTGTACAGAACTTTTCAACAAGGTTTTCACCCTATTATTCAGCTGAGATGGAATGAATGTTATTCCTTCCAGTGCAAATCTCTATGTATGTCACATATAGGATTTACTGCTTAAAACTGGAAATGAGGGTTCTTTCTCATGGCTGAAATGCAAGAAATTACTATGTACCATTTATTGTCAGCATCAGAATTCTTATGACTCATTTCATTTACCCTCAGATATTTTCAATGGAAACAACTTCAGGACATACAGATAACCCTTTTAACATGGTGAATGATTTATTATATCATTGTGAACTTTAACAGTGCCGCTACTGGTTTTAGAGCGGGTTTTATCTTATATTTCACTTGGATCGTGACTGTACCGAGTTTTCTATTCAGCATATTTGTTGTAATTTTGTAAAGCATGTAGAGATGTATGCATGTCACATGCATTAGTATTTTACCCCAAGACATTACCAAAGAACACTAACTACTTTAACTGCACTTTTAAGAATGAACTTAGAGATTAAAAACAAAAAATCAAAATTGCTTTTTCTGAGACCAAGAGCAAAATAACAGTCAGAGTTTCCATTTTACTTCCTCAACAACCGTCAATTAAAATCACTGTGCTCACGTACACCATCATATAAAATAACATGCAAATAATGGAAATAAAGCCTTGCCACAGCATCAAGAGTTGCTGCCTTTGAAGAGGAGCAGCTCAGTTTGCAGTGCTGATTTTGCTCTGTTTGATCTACCAATTATATCTTGCACAAAAGTATTCTCTTACCCCTGACAAAACACTCTTCTGTTTGCTTTATCTTTGCTGGACTGTCATAATGCTCTCTTCATTTCAGATCCTCTGAGAACACAGAATAGAAATTCAGACCTTATTTACCCTACAGCAGTTGGGACAGACGTACTAGTCAGAGCTGGAATAAGAAAAATTGGACTGGAATAAAATTAGGATTTTATATTAGTTTTATACATGTGTGTGTGTATGTGTACATTTTAAATCAATTGACTTACATGATGCTCTTCTGTGACCGTTAGTAGTTCACTGGCTATTTGTGGGCTGTGCACTCAGCCACAATCCAGCTCTGAACATCCAGGAGAAACAGTGGCACTCGCAACAACTACAGACAAAGAAACTCAACTAACACCAAAGAACCCTGCTATATAGAATAAGTACGCGTGCACAGCAAGTAGACAAGGGAATAAGAAGCTTTGCAGTCTTTGCATAGGACAGACTTATCATTTAAGACAAATTTAGAAAATACATTAGACATTATTTTCTTCAGTAAACTACAGCTTCGATTACCACTTAGCTTCTTATGAGTATGCCTAAATAACTATTGCTGACTGCTTCAGCTTCCTGCATTTAGTAGAAGCCCCTACTTCAGAACTTGAGAACAGTAAATCTGCAATTCAAACACTCCTGAAATCACTGAGAAAATTATGGTGTTTGAGTTAGGAAAGAGTCATCACACTTGAAATCTTCTTTTACTTTTTATATCATACACAGGTAAATGAAGGCCTGATTTTTTTTTAAGAGAAAATAAACAAACAAAACCCCGTCCTTCTCCACCTGTGCTACCTGCCTGTCTCCCTCAGCTTCCCAGAACTGAAACTTTTGGTCACAGTTCAAAACTTGGCTTCATCAAAATGGACAAGTCCCTGATTTAAACACAACAGCAAAATCAAAAAAAAGGGCTAATGAATGTACCCACTTCTTTAGGGCTTAACAATTTGAACCACTTCAGGTAATGTAAGATACTTGACCATGAAGTACTTTCTTATAGTAGAAGAATCTGAATGAAAATGCAGGTTTTAAAAGTTTATGCAATGATTCAGAAAAACATTTAGAATAACACTTGGCTGCATGATAAAATTCATCCTCTACTCAATCTTTAAAATTTTTCTTCAACCAAAAGCAAAAATTGGAACTCCATTGATTGATTACATTCAGTTTTTGTTAAAACAGGAAAAAGCACTGTCCTGATATGCTCTTCTGAAACACCAACAACACATAACAACACCTAATTTTAGATATCACATTTAAAGTATCTGGCTTTAATATAGAAATGAGGAAGCAGACCTAATATGCCATTCATAATAAATATGCCTCATATATACTGCTTTGCTGGTATCACTAGGTAGAAAATTGAGACTACCCAGTAAATATTTTTGCAGTGTTGACAGTTATTTTTCTGTTCATTAGATATACTGCCATTGCTCTGAAAACTCTCTTTCTGAGCAGATGTACAAAAAACGTCAATACACATTGTAGGAAACCTCCTGTTCTCCCAGCCTGAATCTCTACAGTAAAGATTTAAAAGAAAAATGGTATGTATTGGACAGTAGTTTAGAAAGTGATGCCTAAATGGCAACACTTTTACACTATTTTTTAAATTAGAAAATAAAATGATACCTGCTCTTATGATAACTGAAGACTAAAAGCCATGCACCACAGAAGAGCCACACTCCGTGGACACAGAAATGACTGTACTAGCAGGACACAAGGACCCAGCCCAATGCTACCTTCCTTTTTTTTTTTTTCCCTTGTAAATAAACAATGTGCAGCAGCTGATACTCACAGAAAGGCTCTATAAAACAGAGTGTGTATTGGGTGATCCCCCTGCCTGTTAATTGACAGTGGTTCCAAGTGGTTCCAGCAGCTTAACAGAATTAACCTGAGCTAAATCTGCCTCCAAATTCACTTTTTTAGTAGCCTACAAAAGATCTATTCTTGATAAAAATTCATTAACTCCTTTATAATTTGACTTCCTTAATACTGTGTGGTAACCAGCTCTGCAATTTAAATGAGCTTTCCATGGAAAAGTACCTCCTTTTGTCCAATTTAAGTCTTTTCCTATTTAGACATCCCTTAGGCTCCCATGTTACAAAATGCAGGTAATTCTCACTCCTTACTCACATTTCTGTACCATCCATATTTTTTATATACCACTAGAATACTATTATCATATATTTTCACACAGTAGTCCTAATCCGTTGTGTTTTTCCTCCCTTACAGGCAGCTCCACACCTTTAACCATTCTTCTTGTCCTTCTTCTTTTATCAGTTTTACTGTGACCTTTAAGAGACAGGATCATCAGATCTGCACACAGAATTTGAGATGCAGAAGTACATTTGAAAAATGAGGTTGTTTTGTTCTCCATTCCCTTCCTAACAATTCCTGAAATTTGTCTTTCCTTACTGCCACTAAGGATTCAACTAGAGTTTTCTGAGAAATACCCACAATAGACACGAGATCTCTTTCTTGAATGGTAATAACAGTTTTATAATTTACTGCAGCGTACACTAACACATATATATTCTGTTCGAAAACACACACAAAGCATATCACAGCAGGAAGCATTTCTTGACAGCCCCACAATGCCAAAAAAAAACAACACACCCAGTAAAAACCAAACCAAACAAACAAAAATAAAAAAAAAAACAAACACAAAAACAAAACAAAAACAAACAAACAAAAAAAAAAAAAAAAAAAAAAAAAACAGACAATCTGTTAGATTAAAACAACAACTGAACTATATGCATCTACCCATCCCTATGTGCATTTCTCCAAAACCAATGATTATTCATATAAGTGCACAGAGGGAATTCCGTCCTGCTTTTGACAGGAGGACACGTTTGCACATTTGGTGTTTGGCCAGCATCCAAAAAGAAGTCAACCACAGGTATGTCTTCACCACTGAATAGGCAGGTCACTATCAAATCTTTTTGCCACGACACAATATATGTGTTGCCGGTGGCCGTTCATGTAGCCAGGAGTCTGTTAGTGGTCTCAGACTGTCCAAACAGAAATAGCATCTCAGCTCAAAGAGATAAATAAGTTGCTTTGTCAGCTATTACAAAGCCCACTGGGTGTAGGGACTGCAAGGCTGATATACAGCCTGATGCAGAGTACCTCATGATCACTGGCAATTACTCCACGTAGCACATGAGATTTTGGGCTTCAGGCTCTGTCAGGGCATTATAAGAAGTTCTAGGTGAAGGTTGTTGTACAGACCTCTTGGCCAGGACACCGCTGGTCAACATGTGGGTGTGCGCACACCCACTCTCTGACTGGAGGTTTCTGCATCCAGGCTGCAGAACTGGTTTTTGTTATCTTCACATGTATCTTTAATACATCCATCTAAACCTAGGAAGATAACAGCAGCACACATGACAACAGGAGTGAACACACCTTTAACAAACGGTTGATAGATACACCAGGGAGAGCAGGCAGGAATGCATTTGTCAGGAACATGGGAAGATAAAACACATTCTGCAGAAACGCAGTACAACGAAATCCTTTCAAACTCGAGTAACCACAAATAAACTACTGTGTTCCTTCTTAAAAAAAAAAAAAAAAAAAATCTTTCTGTGCTACGTCTAAATTTATATTTTTCAGAAAACATGGTGAACATCTTCACCCATTTTCGGTGAAATCAAACAGCATATTATGAGGCACCAGAAGTTATTTCCTTGCCAAGTTTCCTACTAGTGTTTTCTGATTGTCTGGGTGTTTTTCCATTTGCACCCAATTGAGCACTGCTACATCACCAGTTCCTTTGTACTGACCTGCTCGTCTGCTGCAATAACTTTTTGTTTTCCAGTTGGTGATTCTATCTCCTAGCATCTCTCATCCCATTTTGCTACTTTATTCAATTTTACAAACTTGCCACGGCAAATTATTTGCACAAATGGAGAGTGATTTCTCTTTAGATTAGCTCTCCTTTCTTTAAGAACACACTCAGCAATGCTGAGGCAAATGGTGGAAAGGAATGGCATAACCACAAACAGGAGCTGATGAACTCAAATGCTCAAGGAAGACCACACACTGGCAAAGGCAATACTCTTTTTATAAGGCACAGAAAACCAAGAAAGCTTCTCTTAGTCATAACCATCTTGCAAAAATATTTCCCTAAACTATTTTACAATCTGTACTTGCAGCATAAATCCTCCATTATCCACAGTTAAAAGGAGAGAAAAGAATAGTAGGACACTTCATGTTGTTTCAAATAAGTGAAATATTACATCGCAGCAGCAAACAACTACAGAGCCTATTTTTAACATCAGAAAGATGCACAATGCTAGTAGGATCTAAAGAATAGGCTATATGTAATCTTGCTGTCTTCAATTTCTGCTCATCAGTTGAAGAATTCCTATTAAATGGCGTTTATGTACTCCCTAATTCAAAAAATGCCAAGAAGTTAATTTAATCCTCAAAGTGGATAGTATCAGAAGAAACATGTCTTGTGCTGTAAACAGATAACAGAAAAAGTGTTTTAGATTCAAGAACATCATAGTTTTTTCCGTAACATTAACAACTTACACTTCCCTACATCTGTTTTATGCATCTTACACACCTTCCAAGCAGTACAAAAACTCACATTCTAACAAACACAGCTGGAGGCCTGGCAGATATTTCTTATCTCCAGCAAACCTTTTAACCTTAACCACATATTGTGTTTGTTTTGAGGAGTTTAATATACTTTACCTTTTGAAATATCTCTTAATTTTTTTCAGGAGCCTGAATTGTTCTCCATTCTAAGTTCAGGAAAGCCAAATTCTCTCTCTGAGCAATGTGATCTGTATGTATGTTTGGTTTTCCTTATTGAAATGGCATCTCAAGTGCACTCAGTTCAACTCATGCATTGCCCATCAGGGGTCAGCCTGATTCTTATCACAAACAACTGACAGTTTCCCTGTACTTAACTTCAACAGTAATTCAAAAAGAAAAAGACAGCCAGCAATCGCAGAAAGGAAACAGCCTTTGTCCTTCAGGAGCTTCATTTATCAGAGATAACAACAGGCTGAAAAGTTAGTCAGGCTTTATAACTCTGTCACTCACAGGTGATACTTGCCTATAGGGTTGCAGATGCAACTGTATGAAAAAGCACTGCCTAGAGGAGTGGTAGGTGGATAAAGACAGGCTGAATGATGGCTCCTACCCACGGAGGTATGATGATGGTAGAGGTGATGCCCAAAGGGCACAGGGGTTGACACAGGTTTCAGATGCTGTGCAATGAAACGTCACCATTCACAGCTGTGTGGTGCCTCATTCAATAAAACTGACACTGTTACATTTTAACTAACTGCCATGTATTGTTTTGGATACTTGTAGCAACCTGTCTCACATCTATACTTAGAAGGTCTATTCATAAAGTCATTCATTTTTAAACCTTGATCACATTAATCCTAGTCAGTGGGTTTTCATCTTTGCAAGAAGGTTTTCCAGTGGAGAGATGGGACACTGGAAATTTCACTAAAGGTGGCACAAATGTTACTGGCTTATTTCACCAACTTTTGTGAAAGGCTCAGCAGTTACTCAGGACCCCCAAAAGCCTGTGGATGACTAAAAATTAGTCGTGCAGATATTTTTTCTAGTTCAGGGAAATGATACAGAAGTGACAGCAATAATTATAAGATGAACATACTTCTAAGCAGCCTACATGAGCAAGAGTAGAAAAAGAATAAATCAGAATGAAATTAAAAGAAACATTCTGAAAATTAGATTAAACTAATTTGGCTTAGAAAAGTCTTTCATTTCAGTACTCAAAAGTTTGTAGTATTTGGAATAAGGGTTTCATGAATAATACTTTAAATATGTATTTTTAAATGGAATTTTAATGAGTATACATCATGAGTAATATTTTATAACACATAAACTATATATTTAAAATTCTGCTTTTTAATGCTTTTGGGCATGAGGGCTTTTTGGTTTCCTGGGGTTTTTGTTTGTTTGTGTGGTTTGGCTTTGGTTTGGTTTATTGCTGTTTTGGTGTCGTGTTTGTTTGTTTTACCCTCCCCACAAGTCATTATCCTTCTGCTACCGGGAACACCAGCATATTTTAAACAAACCAAAAAAAAAGGTATAATCAGGATGTAATAAATCTTGTGGAATCACTGCTTCTTGATTCCAAGTAATTTCAGTTGCAACACTCCATTGCCTGTAGCAGAGCAGAAATGATCTATTTATCAAAGCAAAAGCAGCAAAATCCATAAATGCATACCTGGGCAAATAAAAATTTAGAGCAACATTTCCAAAACTCAACCTCTTTCAGAAACTTATGAGTGCAATTAGAGCCACCATAAAAAGCAGCTGATATTCAGGCAGAAGGTCATCTGCACATTTTTAAAGTGAGATTTTTCCGCATAAAGTCTGGAAATTACAGTCTTAATAGCAGGTGCACTGCAAGCTTTTGGAGAAATTCCCAGCTCACTGCAGCCTGCAAATGTCCCCAGAGGGACACTCCAGGCAGAAGCGGTTACCCTGGACCACCACATGCAGCCCAAGGGCTGGAGAGGGCCATTTTCAGTGCAGAGGTGGCACAATCACGTCCCCACTTCCTGTGGTCTCCACAGTGACACCACAATTTGATGTCCCTACCATCTCTTTTCCAACTAAAGATGTGACACTTAGCCATGGTAACAGTTAAAAGCTACAGTTGGGTGGGGGGCATGAGTGGGGGGCTGTTATATACAGGTGGTCAGAGGAGCTGGTTAGCAAGACTTGGATGATATTGTAAGAAGATTGTGGTATTCCTTTCCACGCTCCACAATAAGAATCTTGAACTCTGTAACATTTATATATCTTCAAACAAGCTACATTAAATTTACCACCATCTCAATATGCAGCTGTCACTGATCACTTGATAAAATCTAATACAGACAATAATAATATAAAAACAATAATAATAACACTTCCCTCTTTAAACATCTGACATCTTCATTTCACTAGCTAAAAATGACTACAATAAATATAAAGATTCATATTTTTTAAGGCCAGAAGGATATCATTATAGCCATCTAGTTTGAGGTGCTACAATCATATTGCTATAAAATGTTATCAAAAGACTCTCGCATCAAATCTAGAGCTTCCAGGATTCACGGCATGCTCAGCTTCACTGATCCAACATTTTATCATTCTTACTATTTCAGGAAGTCTCTTTTGTTCCAGCCTCATTTTTTCCTGACTTCACGTTCACCATTTGCAAAGGCTTTTTCCGCAAGAATGCAGAGCTCTTTATTACTACCAGAAATACTGTCTCAAAGTCATTACAGAAAGATTGTCACACTTTTCTGAAATAAGTGAACATTTTTTTAAATTTCTTAGAACAAGAGAAATAGATGTCAAATCAGCCTTGTAATTCTTTACTGAACATAGAACTTGCCCATATCCCTTATAAAGACTACACAACTGAGCCACGCTGTATTTTAAGACTGTTTACACTAACACAGTGGTACTACCGCTCCTACTCAATATTCTGTTCTCAAAGCTGCTACAAATCTTCAAGAGCTTATATTTAGGTCACAGAAGGTAATGACCCATATTGTTCGCTAAATCACAACTCCTCAAAAATACATTCCTATGTTATGTATGTATGATACACATCCTACATTCCTAGAAACATGACCTCACATCACTTAACATGACCGCAGAACAGAAATGCTTTTGGAGACACCAGTAAGGTCTAGCTATATATCAGTCCAAGCACCATATCTTTAGTTAGCATATTTGTGGAAATTTCCCACGTAATTTACCTGAAAATAACTTCTCTGAAGATACTGAAATTTCATGTGTAATGTAGGATAATAGACAATAGTAAGAAATATATAGATAAAAGTTAACTAACTCTTAGAAAATGTTGAAGTTGTTAAATTTATTTTATCAAATCTTAGTTATTCTTTTAATCTTCTTGATGTCATCCATACTGAGCTATGGAGAAGTTGTTATTAGGCACACAAGTAACTCACTGATATCGAAGACACCACTCCATTCAGGCAAACAGAAAACGTAAGACTAAGCAAACTCTCAACTTTTTAACCCATCTGTTATCATTTTTCTTCTTAATGATTCCTTCCCTTCTTTACCAATTTATTAAAAATCATCCATGCCTAATGAAGCTGCAGTTGATCAGTACTTTCCCAAGATAAAAATCCTAAGCAGCATATTATGTATAGGTAGGTGTTTGGATTACTGAAAAAGGGAGTCACTGTTTTCTCACTCTACATCTGGATTTATGGATATCCAGACTTCAAATACTAATTGGCTTCATCTTTCAGTAATACCAGCATCCATCAGTCAGAGAGAAACTACGGAAGTGAGAGAAATACCAGACTCACTTCAGCCATAGCTCAGAAGGGATGCGAATAAAAGTTCTAATCTATAGGATGATCAAAGATCTCCAAAACCTCGGAGGTAAGGTTGCATGTTCCTAGAATCTATAGTCACAACTCAGCAGGTCTGCATATACTAATTAGGACATAACACAGGAAAAAGTAACTTAATAAAATACAAAGAGAATTAATAGAGTGACCTGCTCTTTTTTTTTTATTTGATTACATGTACACTGTCAGAGGAAGACTTCAAGTACTGTGTTTTACTTTTATCCACTTTGTCAAATATCTCTTGTAGAAAAAGTATTAATCTCAAGATGCATTTATTCAGACAGAAAACTTAAAAACTTAATTGCATGGTAAAGAAGGCATGGGTAGCTATTTTCCTGTTGGTCTTGTTATTTTATTACTTCTGTTTCCTACTGATTGAATATTTATCAGTGCTGTTCAACCATGATATTAAAAGCAGCTCCAAGTGAACAGTGGTCCTTGCACTTTGATTCCTCACAGCTAACTCTACAGCAGTATACTGTGCCTTCGTGCTGGCTGAAACTCCTCTGCATGGTTTGTGCTCCTGGGCACCACAGGGCCAGGCTGGCAAACTCGCAGTTCTGCCCTTGGGAGCAGCACTCCAGGCTCCCAAACACAGAGCCCTGGGGGCTTCCTGTGGCATCCGCAGCCGTGTCAGCTCCACAATACAATTCTCTCAGGCAACAAACAAGCTTTCCCAAAACTCTTTTGGAGAGCAG
Organism: Columba livia; assembly: GCF_036013475.1. NCBI lineage: Eukaryota > Metazoa > Chordata > Aves > Columbiformes > Columbidae > Columba > Columba livia. The sequence goes on along the minus strand of NC_088607.1, from coordinate 30,174,908 downwards.
ACATGTCCCCGCTGGCTAGTGCCAGGGCCAGGTAGTGATCTAGGGGTGGGCCACCACAGAGTCCTTGTATTGAAAGGAAAGTTCTCTTTATTAAATGGAAACAGCAAAACAAATATTATTAATGAGATTACAAGGCTGAATCCATTGCTCCTTCCCCTTGGGTGTGTTGAGGGTTGTTTTTATTGGTGGGTGTTTTTTGCATTGGTTTTAATATCAGTTTCCATGTTTCTTTTTTCATTGACAGGCTTCATAGTGACAATCCATTTTAGGGGATTTTTTAAAATGTTTTGCAAATAGCATTTTAGTCTTTGAAGTCACACGTTCACAGATAGGGCTCTTCCAAACCATAGTCTGCTAAGCGATAAATCTTGTGTGAGCTCTTGGGCAAACTGTTTGGATTGTATAACTACATTTTTCCTAGGCAGAGTATTTCAGTGGTGCTGGCTACCATGGTCCTTGTGCATGGGAATACAACAGAATGGGAGCACTTTCCTGGAAAAGGTCTGTGCTGCCAACAATTGTAGTACCGAAATGCATAACATGCAAGTGCACCCTGTCTCATATAGAAGTATCAGCAACTCCTGAGCTCATTAATAAAAGAAAAGAAAATAGAAAAGGATATTTTTGAAAAGTGTTCTATTCTCTCGAGTGAAGTTTCAAGGTATTTCTGGTATTTCTTCAAGAAAATAAAATTGTTATAGATTTGGATAGACATATATACTTTAATACCACAAGGCAGCCCCAGCAGTAACATGAAGGAGGTAATGACTTTTTTTCTTCAAAGCTTTTTTTGCAGGTTTTGTTTTTGTAGGATTTTGAGGGTTGATTTCAGGTTTTTAATGCATTTAACTACTTGAATAACATGTGGCTTGCAATGAAATGGCCATAAATTCAACAACAGTCAAACATTCAGTAAGGATTCACATCCTAACTAGGATGCTCACTTTCAGGACCAGCCACGAAGGGAACATACATTTAAGTTTCCAGGTAGCCATCAGTTTCTGCATGCAGCAATTCAGTACGATCAATGAGAACCTTTCAGTTCAAGCACTGGATGGGTGAGGAGGAGAGGACTGGTTTGGTTTGGTCTTTCATTTGGGTTTCTGAGGCGGGGGGGTTGGGTCATGTGTTTGGTTTTAGGTTTGGGGTGTTTTTTTAAGAGAATTGTTTGCCTTTCTGCCTAACACCAAGAAGCTCCACAGAAAAGCTGGTTTCGATTTTCAATTAATTAGAGTTAACTAGAAGAGGAAAAAAAGAAAAAAAAAAAAGCTATTTTCTAAGTTTTACTATCAGCTTGTTCTAAATTATCTGTTATGCATTATCCCTTCAGCCATGATTCAGATTATGCTTTTTAACATCCATCTCTTCCTATTTTTCATGCAGATTTCTACTAAATCTCATTGCTCTTTTGTGTTATTTAACTATTTTCTTCTGTACTGGAGCTATCACGGTTCAGTACCCCCACAGAATTTTGTTTATATTCTTCATTTTCTGTGCTATTAGCAAAGATATTGAACATAAGAACACATAGCATTATTCTCTGGTTAGGCTTTTCCCAAAGCTCCAGCCTCATCCATTTAGCATTATTATTTGTTTACAGTTGCCCTGCCAGCTATTAGATCACATGGCAGCATCTCCATCACAATCAATTTGGATCAATTTTTCAAGTAAGATTTCATGAAACAGAGTATCAAATGCTTTACTAAAGCCCAAATGTATTACATTTGCTGCATTCCCTACATTCACCAGATTTGTAATTCTATCAGAAAGGTAATCAAGTTTGATATGCCTTTCATGCCATACTTTTTACCTTTCACATTTTCTTGCCAAAACATATTCATCACACTGTACTTGCAGAACCACTGTCCATTCAAAGCTGAAAAGAAAGAGTTGTGTGGTCCTAGAAGTGGAGCAAACGTCACTGCGTGAGCACAGGCTGAACTCATTTCAGTCTCGTCTCCCACATAACTGACCTCTTATTATGATTCAGCATATACACAAATAAATCTAGAGTGATTAAGCTGCCTTCAATACAATTTGTACAATTGTATAAAGCTGCAAAATCCAAATCACAGAGCTGTATGCAATCAACTTCAATACCCACTTGGCTCTGCATCCTGTTAATTCCAGACAACAAATGTGTCCCTTTAATGAACACACACACACATCAGCTACGTTTTTTCCTCCCAAAGCCAGACATCATGGCTGCTTCTGAGGTCAAGCTGTGAAAACAGTAGAAACAAGACAAATTATAGATGGCTGTTCTCATCTGCGGGCCTCTTTCATTCTTGGCTCTGAAATGCATGTTATGATGGCTGGGGAATCACCCTCAGTCAGCTTGCACCTGGAGGCTCCCTGTTCGATTTAAATACGGAGATAGACATGTTTACTTTCTGGCATGTATTGGTGTACTATAAAAGCAAGAGGCTACAACCAGTGGACAAAGGCACAGATTGGCTGCTGCTATGCAGCACTTTCATCAATGCATCTCCTACCACTCCCCTTCTCAATTACACCAGTTATAGAGCATCTTATTTTAAAAGAATAAAGAGTAGTTGCATAAAGAATACAAACCAAAGCTAATTGCTTCCTGAAAGCAGCCACCTTTCTATCTGAGCAAACCAAACTGGGCTTCGAGTTCAATTAAGTATGAGGCTGATCCCCAGGGGAGGTAGGTGAGTAGACCACAGATACAGATTACCAGCTCTTCATGCTATGCTTTTTAATAAAAATAAAAAACCAAAATTACCTATGAGAATACAGTTCCCTTTGTTTCTCTAGAGCGCTCTGTTTTCTCTGTCCCACTCTCTTCTAGCTGCTTTGTGACCTCTATATTCAGGTGTCCTTAGTGAGGGAATCAGTTCAGACCCACCAGTGGGACACATCTCCCTTGTGAGAATCACAAGTTCATTGTAAGACATGCAAAGTACATCATGATGCATCAGCTGCATTCTGCAGCAGAATTAGGAGAGAGGAAGAAAAAAACCAACCACACACACACAAAACTGCAACACACCAAACCAACACTAACATGTTTGGCCTTTAATTTCATACAGAATCCTCCTAAACCATAGCCAGTGAGCCTTGCTCAACCACAACTCAACCAGACCAAGATAATAACCAACTGTAGCATTTTCTTTTGCTTTTACTGCTGTGAATCCTTTAGTGATAATTTCTCCTGCCATGCTGCGAGGTGGGAGTCATTTGCCCTTTCTGAGGAGCCGCTACCACAGCGACACAGAGGTGAGCCACACTTGGGGAACGCTTGGCTGTGTGTCTGGGCAGGGCCCCACACAGTTACCCTCTCATGCAGCAAATGCTGCTGCTATTCCTCGCTGTGATTGTGGCTTCCCAGTCAGCACATGCCACCCAGTGCAAGCATTCATCTCATCGGATACTGCTCTGCTTGAGCATAAGTGGCAGGCTCCAAATAATGATGTCAGGCTTCCTTAGTCCTCACAGCTATAGGCTAAATTTGACATCACTGCTAGCGATTTTCTTTGACAGCGCCAACACAGTGCACATTACCCTCTGTGCCGCTCCCGTGCCAGGGTGCAGTGCAAGGTAGCTCGTTCCTGGCATTCAAAAGGGGCTTTAATTGACCACCCCAAAATAAACATACAAACCCACTTTTCAAACTAGAAACACTCAAATCTGTCTCAAGGATATAATGCCACTTCTTCTGTCTTTAGAACACTCACTGACAATGCCTTTAAGCTGCCAAAGTACAAAAGACTAAGAAAAAAAAACAAGAAAATGTATTATGTACACTTGGCATTGGTGTCAGGGTTGAATAGAGAGGTAAATCTAGGAGCAGAACATCTTCATAAACATACTGTCAGGCATGAAAAAAATATAAATTATGCAGTAGCTATATTCAGCAAGATTAGTAGGTGGGGATTGGTCTCTTCTCCCAGGCAGTCAGCAATAGGACAAGGGGGCATGGGCTTAAACTCTACCAGGGGAAATTTAGGCGGGATATTGATATTAGAAAGAAATTCTTTACAGAGAGAGTGGTCAGGCATTGGAATGGCCTGCCCAGGGAGGTGGTGGACTCGCCGTCCCTAGAGGTTTTTAAACTGAGATTGGACTAAGTGCCATGATCTAGTAAACGGACTAGAGTTGGACCAAGGGTTGGACTCAATGATCTCTGAGGTCTTTTCCAACCCAGTCGATTCTGTGATTCTGTGATTATAGTTGAGGGACTTATAATGAATACCGTTTAAATCATTATGAGAATCTCTACTAAATATAACTCAAAACAATTTATTATTTTAAAACATCTTAGCTCTCTACTGCCAAAAAAAAAATAATAATCTATTGTTTTGCTCTTTTCTGTTGTTGAGATACCTCCTTTCATCCTGAAATCACTAGAAAATCAACTTCTGGAAAATAGTTAAGGTTTTAGTTTGTCTCTTGTTCAGACAAACCAAACAAGATGTAACAAAAAGGATCAGCACAGAAATAAAGCATCCTGTCAAAAATCAAACTAGTCAGTAAAATACAGATACTCGTTGTATAGACATTTCTTTTACATACACAGAAGCTAAATACTCTTGTATTATCATCAAAGCCTGTGAAAGGCCTTAGCTCCTCAGGCCTTGGTCCTGGAAGAGTCTTACTCGGAACTGCTTCACAGCCCTTACTGTTATAACATCAAGCTGTTTTCGTACCAGATATTTCAATTCTCATGAGGCTTCACTTATAGCCTGTTACCCAATGGGTTGTAGACTATTAAAACATTACTACTTACCACAATAACCCATACTTCAAAGGTGTAAGTCATAGCAAGTAAATCCTATTCCAAATGCCACAGATGCATTTAAATTACTTCTGAAGGGGAATAAATGAACCACACAATCCCAACCCACAGTTTCATTGGTACCAAAGTCTTGGAAGAATGACTGCAAGAAAATTCTCGCCTCGGATAGACAGCAGCTTTCCAGCTTAACAGAGCACAGTAGCTACCAAGTCATCACCGCTGTTCCTTCAACCTTTATTTTGGGTCTGTATCTATTCATGGTGTCGCAAACATTGTCACTTGGATATTTTCCTTTGTCAGATCAGCTCTGATTTCACCATACACCAATAGTATCACTTCTGAATTTAGCACTTCTGATTATCTTTGCTGTTCCACTCTGTTACATCACTTTATAGTGCAACGTTTGTATTTTACATATGGCATCCAGGGTGATGGAGGCAACAGAAAGCCACTATCCACAGAAATAACTTAAAAATTTCCTGTACTAATGCAAACAAAATCCCCAAGTGTAGATAGACCATCCATCATCATCTAATTCTGTGCATGGAAATTGAAGGAGTGATATAAACATGAAGAGAAAGAAGAAACAAAATACATGCAATGCTGATAGATGGTAAAAAGCAGAAGCATGTCCTGACCAAACAACAAAAAGTAAATGAGGAGATTGCTGTGCCAGGGCTCAGTGGATGGATTTGTGTTCCTTCAGCACGTTTTCTCCCACAATCACATAAGCATGTGCCTGATGTGCAATGCCACAGTTATCACTGCAAAGAGCAGCCAAAAATATCACAAGAAATAATCCCCCACAGATTACAAAAGAAATGAGAGGAGCCTATGGCATAAGGTGGACCCAGACAAATGCAGGGTTTGGGAACTGTTTCAATTAAGGAGGTTTTTTAGTTTAATTTTGTTTTAAGCAATGCTCAGCACGGGGTAACCTCACACTGCTGCCCAACGCTGCAATGACACATGGCCACACAGTTATGCCTTCAGATAATTTGGCAGTTTCCAGGCCTCGTTTCTAATCTGGGAAGAAAAAGCAAACCATTTTCCTAAGTAGTAACAGCACTTGGGACCCTAAATAACAGTGAAGTGGGTTTTTTTGCTGCCTTTCTTGACTGCCTCTTTACATGTATATCATTCACAGCATCTCTGTCATTAGTTTCCACCTTGTGGGAAGTGTTCTCATTTTCATTTCTCCCACTGAACAAGTCAGCAGAGGGTGACCACTGATGTTTAATTACTGTAGCTCTATAATCAATCCTAAATGCACTCATCTTAGCATGAATCTTTTTATTTCTTATCATACTTTTTTTCTGTCTTCCTGCTAAATTAAAGATAATGGGGATTGAGTTCAAGCCAATTATTAGAGTGGCTGAATGAGTGGATTCTCTTTGCTCTTCCAGTAAAGGATATTCCTCCCCCAGCACAACATAAAATCACTACTATTCTAATTTCTTACATAGACACTGTCTTCTACAGGAAGGATTAAATGGCTGCTGTTAAGCCTCATTTTCACCCACATGCTTTTGCTTTAGATAATACTGTTTTTCCTGGTACTGCACTGATATGTTTACCCTAAAGTCAGTAGAAGTCCCATTTACTTCACAAACGTCCCACTCTTTTTCTATTGTATTCCTTTCATCCTTTGCTTCAAAAAGGAGTGTTTCTAAGATCACCACCTTGTCACTTGGACATATTTATTGGTCCTTGTAAATTCATGCTCCACGCTGCAATTTTTCCTCTTTCTCCAAATGCCAGGCTGACACTTGACCTGACTTTCAGCTCTAAATGCCTTTCTACTTCAGGTTTTCTTAGGTGTTCACAATTTTCTATTCTATCTCTGGGATCAGCACACTGCTTATCCTTCATTGTGGACTGGGCAGCTATTTCCAGTTGGCTAAATTTCGACACATTATCAAACATTAATTCTGAGTTTTCTGCAAACCCAGTAGTAAAATGTTGCACATTTGAACTACAGTCTGTTCTATTCTTGAGGATGTATTGTTACAGAATCTCAGAACTCTACTTTTTAGACCAGTTTTTGTCCTTAATCAGATAGTTAAAAAGACCAAAACAATGGGATGCTGATCAATGCTATGGTCCCCAGCAGTGCAGCAACAAAGTACAAACCTCCTTAATCTCAGTCTTAATCAGAGTTTGGTACAAGTTGGACTGGACCAGCTCACACCTCCTCACTGGCACACAGCCACTTCTGTGAAGGAGCTGCTTAGAGTTTCTAGTATATTATAGTAGAAAAGTCAATAGTTATCAAGACTACTATGACATTCACAAAGGAAGTTATGGATTGGAAAGCTCTGGCCTTCAAGTAGCCCGTATTCCCACAGAAGAGTTCCCATCACAATGAAGTTAGTAAGTACCGCTAGTTGTGGTAATAGTGACACAGACACTGACAGATTCAATTCTGGGTTGATGGCATTCCAAAATATCTATCAGGAAATTAATTCATGCTCAAGAAATAAATCTACTCTCTTTAAGAGGTCACTTTATAATTAATTATACTCTAGCTTTTAAAGCATTTTGCAGAGTGCAGTTCTCTCTAATATAATTATCTTACAAACTGCATTTTATGGCAAATCTGAATGGAGAACTGTAATCTGGAATGCTAACAGTGAGACTGATTTAATATGAAGCTTCAGTATGTGTTCATAACAAATATTGGCAAAAACAGGTAATAAAATACTAAACAGCCTTAAAACAAAAATTAAGGAGACAATAAACAGTAAGAAATTAAGAAGCTGGCATGTATTCTGCTCCAAAAGCAGAAATGACACAGTCGGTTGTGTCTTAATGTTAGCTTCCATACTGACTGTAACGTTGCAGACATTGTTCAGGTATCTGAAGTATCACACCTAGTTTCCCACAGCAGAACCCTTCACTTGCCATCCTGTGGGCCTCCCTACCCCTGACACAGACCAATGGCACCATGTCCATGCCATGGGCCACTCCCCACACCCAGGACAGCCTCTCATGCCTCTGACACCCTCCCAACAACTCTGAGAGACACACTCACCAGTGCTGCTCCCCACCAGCCCAGGGGAAGATGCTGCTCAGCTACTTGGAGGAGTATGAGGGCATTTCCTTTCCTCTGTGTAGAGCTAATGGAGAGACCCACACCTAAGCCTTGCTCTGGACCAGGCGTACACATGGGAGACTGGTACCAGCGTACCTGGTAAGGCAGTTAAAAAACCAAGCACCATCTCCTTCCACTGCATGTTGGGCAATGCTTCCCACCTAAAAAACTCCCACTCATCTTCCCATCCCCCCTCACTCCTCTTCCCCACCACCCTCTTGTGTCTTCACCTCTGCAACCTCGGTCTCTGGTCATCTTCTTTCCACCCATTCTCTCCTTCAATATTTGCTCCCTAAATCATTTAAGTTGGCTACATCTTCACTTTCTTCATCTACTCAAAAAGGTGAATCTGTTCCACCTTTACATGAAATAATCTGAAATTTTGCACTCCCTCAGAGAAACACAGTTCAAACAATTAGACAGATTCAAGACAAATAATCTTCCACTGGAATTCCGTTCCTCCTACGCCTTACTTTAAAATATCCTTCCCCGTATTACAGATACAAGCAAATTGGAAATAATGAGACTGAAAATGCATTTTTTTTATTCTATAGGAAATCCTGACATTTCAGATCATTTTTTCTAAATTGGAGTAAAAGACTGAAACTAAGGCTGTGAAGCCATACTCATTCCATAGCATTACACAATGGTAGGGTAAGATAGTAAATAAAAATCCCAAACATGAAATATTAGCTAAGTTAGTTTCAAAAAAACACGTTGTAACAAAAATAAACAAAACCATGTAACATTAATCAAAATAATTAGTTATTATCAGAACAAAAACGAAAACAGTTTTTTCAATAAAATACGAACATGGCCACAATACATTTTTACCAAAACTACATTTATCTTCTACCACTGTTTTGCAGGCAGAAAGAAACAGCACAGTTCTGAAAAGCTTCAAGGTACTATCTAGATTTCAGGGTACTCTAGTTCACCCATGATATTACAGTCACATACATTTAAGATGAGTGTACTTCACATTGGCCAAATTCAAACTTAACATGATGCACACAAACACCTAAGCTAATAAAGCTTTGCACATACAAACACTGATTTTTATTTCTGATGCTTATGGCTTAATCCTCCCTATTTTGAGTACCGAGCAGGATATTTACAAATATTCCATGCCAAGAGGTTTTAATCCACAACCTTCCACCTGCACCCTGTATTTCCCAGCTGCTGATTTAAACAACAAGGCATGCTGAAAGTTTGTGGGCACAACTTTTGCCATGACTGAAATCAAAATAAAATGTTTCTCAATGGGCATTTATTTTATCTGAAAACTAACTCACAACTTCATTATTTTATCGCAGAATTCAACTCTTATGCTGCTTCCTGGCTATAGCAAAAATGAGAGTTCTGAGAAAAGCATCAACGTAAAATAGTATTTAAGGCTCTCTTTAGAGATCTCATTCACTCATGACCCTACCAACTCTATTTGAGTGAGAGATCCATCAGAATTAAGTACCCTACCTCAGATGACCAAAAGGTAACAGCTTCCTCTCCATTTCCCAGACACTCTCAGGCCAGGAGTAACTCACTCCATGTACTCCAGTGCTTGCTCCTCTACACAAAGCAGTCTACAGCTTGGGCAATAAATGACCCTTGAGAGAGAATCAGAAAACGCTATCAGGTAACATAAGTTGCCTCATGACTCACTGAAGCCTTCTGGCTTTTTTCACACAGACTGAAGCATTACAGACCACAGAGAAAGTGACCAAACTCGATCTTTAAACTCTGATAACAACAGAAGAGCCATGTGGATTTTCAGTTAAAGAAAGAAGCCTAAAAGATTTTCAGAGCTTGTTTGTCTCACAGTATTTTAATTAGATTGCTCTGGTCCTCAAGTCACGCAGCAAGTCTCTGGAGCAAGCTGGTATACAGCTTTGACCTTTTTAGGTGCTACCAATAGAACTCAACACCTCTGCAGATATGAATTACTACCCAGAACACAATTCAATAAAATTTCTAAAGAAAAAGCTCTGTAAGTTATTTGCAATGATTATGAAAACTCTGTCAGTGAAAGTAGTAGCAATGTAAACAAGCACATCTTGGTAGAGGCCAACACAGAAGACACAAATACAGTTTTTTAATATGAAAAAGTGCTGTCTGTTCAGTATTCATACTGAACTATTGTCACCTAAATGGCACAATAAAGCAGCAAATACATGTCCTATAACCACGTACACCAATCTTTGGGATGGCCAGCTGTCCTTGCCAGCTCAAAGCTCTGATTCCATCAGTCTGGCTTACAGTAGTAGCACTCATTCAATGGAGATACAGAGTACCTACGCAGCAGTTCACATCTACAGAATCAGACTGCAGAATTACTTTTGAGAAGCACTTGACATAAACTTACCCAATTGTACAAATAAAAATGGCACCCGGATTTTAAATGATGAACCAGAAGTACAAGACTACAGTAGTTAAAAAGGCAATTTAGAACAACTGATTCTGTTATAGAAATTCAACTGATTCTGAGAGAAAAAAAAAAAAAAAAAGCTGTAATACAGAATCTATGGTTTCAAAATGTAATTTCAGAAAAATACTAACTACAATCTGAATATAATTTTATTTTCTATATTCAAATTTGGTTGAATACATGCTATGAGTATTGCCTATTAAAAAGCTCATACAACAATTTTCTAAATATCTCATTTGCAATTCTGCTCTATCGTCAAAATTTTCTAGCACTGCAGCTGCAAAGGCTGATAAATCTGCCTGGTTTTCTAACCATTTGCAGTTATACACAAAAACATTTGAGCTGCTGAATTCTTTCAGTCATATTTCTGTTAGATTATAGACATTTCTGTTCAGTTTCCCACTCCCTCTCTTTGTTGGGGCTTTAGGTTACATAATAGGCTGTGATATGACATAGTAATATGTAATATAACCAGATGCAACACAAAAAATAAGGTCTTATCATAGGTATAGAGCACTGCAAAGGAGGATAGTCTCTGAATACTGTTTGTTCTGTCTTCGTGCATCCATAGACTACACTATATATTTGATAAAAATGCAAAGAATTTTTTTTAAAGATGCTTCACTAACACAACTATAATCTCTTCTGCTCTGCTTCTTTAATCCCTCAAGACCTTTTTAATAAGCCTCTCCCACAGAAAATGATTAAAACCCACATCTCTCTTGTCTTTTGATTACAAGAAATAGCACAAAGAGTAGTTCATATAAAGTGCTAGTAATTATGCTGAAACTGTGTTTTAACAGACCCTTTCCTTTGATTTATTTATTTCTGGTTGTTCCTCAATGAATAGTAGGCCATTACATTGCAATATTTCAGCATCAACAGGAAATCACAGTCCAGTGTATGATTTACTGCATGACAATCCTAGAGAGGAAAGAAATAAGAAATCAACTATATTGGTGTTATTAATCACAAAGATAATTACATGGTACAACCTGAAATTCACTTAAAATCATGAATATTTACTACTTATGATAGGTAAACCCATAATTATCCCCATTTCAGGCCTTAGGTAAAAAAAAAAAAATCTCCAAGTTAAACTCAACTTCTCTGTGATGGGACATCACAGCTTTCTGTTCAAGCATCTATTAAACACTACAGAGGCTCTTTTGGATCTACCAAGTCATTAGAAATTAGTTTTTTATTACATGCTTTTGTAGCCCCTACTTCAGTTTAGAAAATTCCCACAGTTACGTGGGCTGGCAACGAAAACTGCCATGCAGCAGCATTGCCAGCGGGAGCAGAACAAGACTTCATAGGAGACTGTCTATGAATTAAAGGGATGAGGAAGGAATGAGCCTTCACCACAAGGGGTGATAACAAAGACAAACCTGGCCCTTTGCACTATTATTTCCCAAGCCCTTCTGAAATCACAGTCCCCAAATAGAAGCTACATATATAGGGGAAAGTTACCAAAGCCCAGAGTTACAAATCCTCATGAACTGCAAAACAACTGTCTTATTCCAGGGGAAGATTAATACCACAGCCAACACCAAGACCTGAACGGATGTACTACCAAAACATCAAGAAGACATGTTAAGTCACAACTGAAAACATTCACTCAAAATGCATCATTTATGGTACAATTCTTCTGTATTAATAGCTATGCAAAAAGTACAAAAGAACAAGTTAACATCAGCAGCCTTTCCCTCCATGGCCTTCCCTTTTGTTCCTTAAGCAGGTCCAATCTAACTTCTCCCAGCACTCCAAAAAAAATGTCACCTTCTGGGGCATCTTTAGGAGGCCTCTTTCCTTTTGCAGCAGAACAAGCTTCATCAAATAGGCAAAACTTAACATTAAACTGGAAAAGACTGAAAATTATAAACTGTAAACACATACAAAGTAAAGCAAGATCACAAGACAAAGCTTGTTAACCTGAACTTCCTTGGTTCAACAAGGATGAATCTCACAGTGGAATCCACTGTTGATTATCTGAAACCTAACAGGAGCTTAATATGATTCAGGCTGCTCTAACATCCTTTGTTTCATATCTTGCCTAGGATTGCATGCACCTTAGCATAAATTAGCCTAATCCAAGCAGTCTGCAGAGTGGGGACTTGTTTCCATTCTCTGCTTCCAAGGTAAACCCTTCGGCATCATTAGGCAGGCAGGCAGTAGAGAACAATATTAACATAATTACACACACAACCCAGGGTTATCTGCACAAAAACCCCAAACCTTTGCAAGCCAATTAATGATATGGATGTCTGCTGCTAATCACAAGAGAAGTCCGTCACACAAACTGCACTATTAGTTTCCCAGTCTCCCACCCACATTGCCAGCTCCCTCACCCTCAATAGTGAATTCTGTTGCCTTCCCTGACTTTGTGCAGGTTATCTGACAACATCAAGAAATTACTTTTAAAGAGGTTCTATTCATGCACATGAAAATGTCACTTCTTACAATGGTTTGCAGCTCAATTTTTGATGAAAGAACAGGATTTTTAATAATTCTAACAACTCTGAATCTACACATTAATAACTCATGGACAAGGCTGACTGACCAACCACGCCTGTGTCCAACAAGCTCTGCAGTGCGCCACTCAAGTTGTGGTCAGCCATTGCTCACAGCACTATCAGGAGAAAGAGCAAAGTGACCCCCATCCTGGTGACCTCCCTCATAATTAAGAGAAGGGTAAATTCTATCAGACTCCTGGTAAACCTCTGTACAAATAACAACAAAAAAAAAAAAAATAAAGTCTTTTAAGTTTCAGGTGGCCTGACATTTTAATCATTTGTAAAAATTACTTTTGCTGCTTAATCAAAACTGACAGAGACTCTGAGTTAATTCATTCGCTAATAGCTGATTTCAAAGTGATAAGTTTGTGATCTAATTTACAAAGTGAGGTGATATTTGTGTCTTGTTATGAATTGCTGACCCAATGTACACAGTATTTATGCACAGTTATCCACATGATTGTTCCTATTTAATACTTCACCTCCAAGGCTATCAATTGTCATGGTCACCAGGTTTCTATAGGTGTCCTGTAAAACACTAACAAGCAGTATAAAATACCTACCACATTTCTTACAGGCCACCTAACAGCTTATTAGGTGGTTAAAATTTGAGTGATGTGATCAAATGGAAACCTATGACCTAGTGTGGAGGAGGTTCTCCATCTCATTAACAGTCCCCTGCAGCAGTTCCTTAGCAAAGAAATGTTTTGCTTAGCATCCTGTTTCTCAAATAGCTTTGTCACTGAGCAGGATATTTCCATCAACATTATGTGAGGCTAAAATAACAACTCAGTGAGGGAGAAACCCAAAAGAAAATGAGGCCAAACTCAATGGGCCCTGCAAAACAAGCTGCATACTTATTATGAATAAAATTCTCTACTAATGAGTTTCCAAGTCTCTATAAAATCCCAATATTTGGCAAAGAATATTCCATTTCACATTTTAACATCCTCTGGCATAAACTGTCATGCTTTAATTAAACACGGAACACAAGTCATATATCCAGGAGATGATGCGTCTAGCTGCTTCTCTTTCACTAAACCAGGATGGAAATCAACCACAGCAGTAATGGAGCACAGAGACCAGGGCAACTGTGCCCCTCATGGAGCTGAGCTTCCCAAATGCCACTCCAAGGGGCAACTCCTGAAGAGTTACTGGGGACATCACTTACAGCCAGGCTCTCTGTTGGCAAAGAGGAAGCCACCCGTCTCTGTTGTTGTCATCCTGATCAGTAGGCTGCATTTGCTGGCAAACACAAGACAGCTTGATTAGCTAGGCCAGTCTTACAAACATTTCATGGCCTCCAATTCCAGGGGAAAAAAAAAAAAATCTGTACTCTGATGCCTTGTCCACACTGCAGTTCCCCATGGGAAAGTCCCCACCAATCTTGGGAAACTATGGGAGCTATCCTATGTAGTGCAAGCAGCAGACAACACTTTGTTCATCTACTATTTAAAACTACCCTTAGTAGAGAACACGACATAAGAATTGCCCTTCCACGTAAACCCATTTTGTCTGGTGACTGACTACCTCTCTATAGGGAAGCTAAGAAAAATATAGACACAATATGGAAACCAAAACCATGCTGGCGGAGAAAGATTGTGTACGTTCAAGTAGCACCTCAATATGTCTTCATTTTCCCTCCCCCTCAAATCTACCAGCTCAGGGAAGTCAGATATGTTTTCACAATAAATGAAACCTGTGACATGAATGGAACCAAAATTATATTTAATTTATTGTACATGGAACTAACCAGAACTCTTCCAAGGCTGCTTAAAATATAGACACAGTTTCCACATACTCAAGGTTTGCTATGTACATCTTAGGAAAGTATCTCTTCTGACAACAGCTAATGCAAATAAAAGAGTGCAAGCACATAACACGCTACATGTACAGTATTGGGAATCCACTGTTGAAGGGTTCCCTTTGACTTCGGAAGTGATGTCTGAGACCTAGGAACTCTGTACAACAGCAGGAAAAATCCTCAGACATCTTCCATATGAAGAGTTTGTCCGAGATCACTGACGGAAGTGTGAAAGGTACAGCTGATACTACAGTCTGCACCGTGGAAAACAGATAGGAAAACAGAGGGTATGAATACAATTCAAAATATCTGAAGCACTGTATTCCAGCATGCATTTATTCTTTGTATTAAAAAATGAAGCAAGGAAAATCCACTCCACATACATCTTTCTAGAGAGAGTGCTACTCAGAATCAGTATTCTATGCTGTAGATCTACAACACACCTAACTCCCCTGTCATCATCAAGACTTCTTTTTGCAAAATTATCTTTTAGACCAAGATTCTGTGTTTAACGTCCTACATGAAGTAACTGAATGCATAAAACATCATCTTTCGATGATGTGTCTTCACAGTTCTCAGGGCAGCCAGTGCCACAAGTTAATCCAGCGTACGACTCCCTGCAGCCATCCTTCGGCCCTAGTTACAGCTGCCGTGTAACTTGTTCTTTGCTCTGAAATGTTTCACTGATGCTGTCAGCATCTCCTTGGCTAAGAGAGACACAGTACTGTAGCTGGTAAATGGAGAGTGAGGGAAAGACAAACTCTGGAGGAAGGTATCTGTTTCACAGGGAAAAAAACCTATTTCCTCTAGGCAAAATAAATAGCTGTGAAATGTTAAATGTCTTTCATCTTCCGTGGGAGAAACAGAAACATTTTCAATTAGGTATTGCACACAGTTCAAAAGTTGAGGAAATCACATATCACTAGTTCAGCCTCTAATAAAAAAATAATGAGCATTTATTATTAATGACCCTTAGTGGTAAAGATCTTAATCCAAAAATCTGAACTGATGAGGACATTTCAAATTTTTTTCACAGGGCAACAACAGGAATATTTCTTACAGGCATCTGTGGCTGTGTGTGCCTTCCTTCTCACTGGGGAAAAGATTATACAGTTTAAGTAAAATACAGAAGAAAGACTCTATGTTTAGACAGACGTGTCTATGAATGCTAAGTAAGGGGGGATGCTCTGAAGCTGGTGAAGTTCTTGGAATTTCCACACTGGCCATACAGCATACATAACATCAGCCCAATATTAATGAGCCAGAATAAGGAGACTGGAGCGCCTACGTGTCGGAGCTTTCTTTAATGGCAATAGAACCATTCTTCAGGTCAAGATTCTTTTTAGGCTAAGAATAAGCAAAAATTGGATCTCTAAAAATATTAATTTCTTTGTTTTGTGAGCTAGTTGATGTACTGTGATTGCTATGACCAGGCTCTGAAGTGCTGTGATTATAAGCAAAACATTACATTTTAAATCACCATGCAGTTTGCAATACTGAAAAATATGCAAAGATACGTTTCTGAATGAAAGCCTTCATCACTCATGTGATTCTGGGTAATGCTGAGGCTAAAACTGCTGTGAATTTCAGTAAAACTGCAAATACTCTGCTCCCCAGAGCAGAGGACATGAGTATGATGGGACAGGATGCACAACAGCAACAATGTCATCTATATACAACACATTTCAGATCCTCTCCATGAATCCTTTGGACTTGTATAATAAAAATGGACATAAATTTGTAACTTTATTAGGTTTCTTTTTACTTTCACATTCATTGAGGTCTTATTTCCCTGGAAAGCAAAAGAACCACAAATTACCAGCAAAAAAACATATGCAAATGCTGATGTTCAGTCACTCCTCTAGTAGAAACAACCTTGTATCTTCTCCAAACAGATCCAAAATCCCTTTTGAGTGATTATCAACACTACTCTGCTCCAGTGGGTAATCAGAGACTGGTTTCATTTGCAAAAAGCAAACGCTGGTTCCAAACATCACAACTATACTGATATTGGTACACACATGCACTACTTAGGGCAAATACTTGTTATTTCAATATTAACTGTAAGATTATATGCTTGTTCTTACAGGTTCTGATCTATTTCAGAATTTTCCTAGCCAAACGAAAGGATATCCTATACATGTGCATGTACTTTTTATACAAATGAAATTTTTCATTATTCTACTGAAATAAAATACCCCACCTTAATTCTGTTTAAGTACTTAACATTGCTTTGAGAGAAACCTAGAAAATTCATTAATGCCAAGTCAGTTCCTGGGGCTTTGTTTTATGAAATCCCTAGATAACATCCAAAAGAAAAAGCTGACATGCTGCTTATTAAAGTCACTTAGAGTTCAGCTCATTTTCTCCACATGATGTACGTATTTATTCACATTGTGTTGTCACCTTACGGAAGCCTTGTTAGATAATCACTTAAATTTATCTCGGAACAAAAAAAAAAAAAAAATAATTCATGTTTCACTTTGGTTTCATTAATTTACACACGTGTCCCAAAGCAACAAAAAAGTGCCATATTTTGAAGGAATAAAAAATACTTTCTTCCCTTCCAATGTTGCTTTTTTCCTACCTGCTTGCTATTGCAAAATACTTAGCTTCTAATCAAAATAATGAAAACAGGGCTTCTGTGCTCAGAGGTTTTCATTTGAATAAGCAATGCAATTTCCATTTCATATTCATGTTCTGTCATGCTTCCACAAAACAGAAGAGTGTCATTTCTCATGTAATGCAGATGCCAAGCTATCCAGGTTCTTATACCCCTCCAGAAAAATGTAAACCAATCTCAGTTTGCTCACTGCTCGGCACAGCTCGCTTCCTTGTCCGGCCTGAGGTTTCAAGTTTAAATGCAAAGTCTGCCCAACCGCTGTTTACTGTTCTTAAGTCTGACTCATCATGTGAATTTTCTGAGGCTGTTGCATCTCAGTTTCTCCTCTCACATTACTTTCCACACAGGAGGGTACTTATGATCCTGAAGTTTGGTAAAGACTTTGATATAGACAGCTAAATGATGTGGAGTAGTGTTCTTACGAAATCAAGCCATGCAACAGCCAGCTCTGTCTGTTGTGCAACATCTTCTCAACCCACTTATTATGTTGGAAGAAATAATGCAGACATTGAAGCGAAACTACAGATCTAAATTTCACTCTGAAATTCATTAAAAAAAAACATCTTCTTAGAAAAATCTCTTCTTTAAACAGCATAACCAACTTGGCTAAGAGTGATTGATAAGTCTGCTTGTTTCATGGTGTAAATCTTTAATTTGATTTGCTGCCCTTGTTACTCTGACCCTAGCAATAGTCCATAAATATTTAGGTAGATTGCCACCAGTGTGCTTTCAGCTTTTGAATACTAATGCTAGCTGTAGTGAAGAAGAAAAAGAATTGCTGTAATGGACCACAGAACTAGCTGTGAATATCTAACCTGCTGTTTGTAAGGCATCCTGTTTGCTGGAATTAAAGCAGTCATTACTAGCACACAGAACCCGTCACATTCTTAATGAATTGTGAGACTGTGCTGGGAAAATAACAAATATCTTTACCTGAATAAGCATTAATGTTGTAACAACCAGAAAAAAAAAAATCAATAGCTATATAAAGCCCAAGGCTAAGAACAGAAAAACAAGACTGGCATGCATACAGATAACCTCACCAGTAGAGAAATCAAAGAGATTCCGGTTTACTCTGCATCTCATCATGGTGCTTGACAGATTATCACAACTTTAAAAGTATCCTTTGATATAAGCACAGTCAAGGCCCAGGGACATGACCTTTTACTACCTATATTTCCCCATTCTGCAACACCCCAAGCTCATTAGGCTTCAAAGAAAAGATTTGACAAGACCAGTCTTGGCAAAGCAGCGGCATGCAGTAGCGTGGTTAGCCTGCCCGCTGCTCCAGCCAGGAGCAATGCAAGCTTGAGAGGAGTCACAGAATGCCCCTTGTTCCCTCGGTCAGCGGATGCAGCATCCTCATTCAGTCTCCAAGGGGACAGGGTCATTCAAACCATGAAGAGGTATTTCCCTGCCAGCTGGCCAGATCTGTCAGAGACACCAGATGCAGAAGCAATTGGTTGCCATTCCCAGCAAAGAGAGGTGCAGAGCACAAGTAAGCACTGCTACTGAGACAGCAGCAGTGGAAAAGGCACCAAAATTCGTCTCTACCTTGTTCCCCACTTCTGCAAGAAGCCTTACATAGGTTTTATTACCTTCTTGTCTGCACAACTGAAATTGCCTTAAAAATTATCTTGTTACATTGCTATGCTCTCAGAACTGCAGAAGGGGGTTGAGAACACTGCAGCACAGCTCCTCCTGCTCCAGAAAGCTCATATCACTTCATCTAGAAAGTAAAGACTACCCTCCTCATTTTAGATGCTATCCTTTTATTTTTCATGCACACCCAGACCTAGCTCCTTATGTTCTCTCTGCCTATGCTCTGCTTCTTTCGAGGGACTATCCAGAGTGGAGAATCAAGTACCAAGAACTTGTCTGTCTTTGACACGGACTAGAATACAGTGATAGTAAAAGCTCACCTTTTCCTTGTTTTGGTCATTCTTTTGAAAAGACACTGTAAGGCTAAATGGAGAAGGAAGTTGGGCTCTACCTTTTACAAAAGCAGAAGGGTAGAAGAGTATAGAATTTTCTTTAAGAGTCACCAGAGCAAACTGTGTTGGTACATATTCCCCCAAATCCATTTGCTTTCTCCCTGGGCTAAAAACTGAAGTCTCTGACTGCTAAAAATGTATGAGCAGTGACAAAGCAACAAGTCTAACAACATTAAATCAACAAGTAAAATGAAACTATTTTCTTCATATTACATTAAGGAGCAGTGTCCATGTGTCCTTCTGCAGTAGGACTCAAAACTGACTTGACTTGAACAACCCTACACCACTCCCACCCACTCCCCTGCACATTTCTTTTCTCTAAAGCAGAATGTATTTGATTGCAGCTTAAAAAAAAAGAAGGGGGGGTGGGGGGCATAGAAATCTGCCAATTCACTTTCTAATTCCTCTTTCAAATTGAGCTACCAGATTTCTGCAACATATCACATAGGACTGTAGTTACCAGCAACAAGATGGTTCCCTAAATCATTTTGACTATTACGGCGATTACTCACTTTACACAACCATCTCCTGTTTAGACCACATTATAAGCGACTCTCTCAAGCCCACTACAAGCTGCCAAGTGTGCCGTAGTGGGGCACCATTTTTTCTTGGAGTTCTGCTGCATGAAAGTGAGCAAAGCACACAGTGGAGTTCCCAAACAGTATGGCTCACAGTAAAGTAGGCTATCTTTACCATAGATTTCAGTCACCACTGAGATAACAATACCCACTCAGTGGGGCAAAGAGCATTAGTAGGTTGGAAGCTTCTTTTTCTTCTTCAAGTAAAGGAGCTCTGTTGTCACTGCTGCTGGATTGCAAGTTCTCCTTTGTAGAGAGTTTAGCAGTAAATGTGAACAGTTGTTATTTGCTATATATTTGTTACTAAGAGGATTTTCATTAAAAGATTTTTTTCTTGTAAAATGAAAAAGCACTTAGGCACTACTTCTCAAAATACATTGATCTAGATGAAAACCACAGCTCCTAAATAGACCAGAGCTTCAGACATATTTTCAGAACAAAAGCCTCCCAATGTTAGAGCACAAAATCATGTTCCAGTGATACATCTTCCTTCTAGTATGTACACCTAAAATCAGGGTCTGACACCTACTGCTGTCTGAAGAAAAATTATTTCCAATATTAACAGTGACCCAGGGCTTCAGGGTCTCTTTGAGCTACAAATTATCTACTCAGAGTAACATGCTTATACACACAACCACTAAAAAAATTGGTAATCAGTTATAACTGAATTACAAGCTATTTTCTTCAAACACTGCCTGTTTAACCAGTTTTCAAGGACATTTAATGACACGTTAGCAAGAGTTAATAGTGAGATTTTTTTTCACCTTGAAGGGCCTAAGAAGATAGTTGACATTAATAACAGTGTCAAACCATGGTAGTTTCTTAATGACGTGTCGTTCAAAAACACTCTGCCCAATTTTTTTCAATCTTTGTTTTCAGAAGTAACCCAGCCCTTATCAAGCCCATGCAAAGGTCCAAGCACAATATCTTTAAGATAAAACAAAATTCCTCTATTCAAAGCAATGCAATTTTCCCAGTATAGATGCCTCAAACACCTTTCCCAAAACCACAACCTTCTGAAAACCCCTAAGCAAATACTGATCAAACACATGCACACACACACGCACGCACACACACCACTCTCCATCAGATATGGGATTTTCCAAAGGCACAATGTGGTCATTCAGCAAGTATTCAGCCCTATTCATTCTGAACATATGTAACATCTCTGCCTTAAACTTTGTGCAAAAACAACAGGGCTAAAAATGCCATGTTACACTGTCATATCTCTTTTATAAAGATTCTGGCAGTTTTGCTGTTACTAATGCAGACTGAATATCCTTTCAATAGCATCCCCCAAGAGCTGAATTGGCAGAAAGAACTGTGTGTTAGTGAAGCCCACAAGTACCGTTACTGCAAAAAACTGTAAGTACACTACAAAGAAGTTTGTCAAAGAACGAGCATCTTTCAAGCCAGTTTCCTTTTACCCACACTTCTCCAAGATTAGGAATCCAGCAGCACTGGCAGTGCAGATAGAGAATCTATTAAGCAGTTCATCAACAACATCAACTCAGAAGTGTCAGCAGTCTGGCTGAACTAGAAGGGAATCACACGTGGAAATCCTCACAAAAACCTGCACTTAAAGTACTCCTGCTGGTGCACTACACAGCATGGGGAAGTTGCACAGCTTCTGCCGTGCTGATAGAAGTACTGGCTTTCAGGTAAGTGCTTAAAACAAGGTCTACTTTGCTTATCTCTAGCGACTTTTAAAGAGATAATAAGAACCTTAGGATTCTTTTCAAAATGCGTAGAGGGAATTAATTGTTACATACTGACCAACACAGCCTCTCTCAATAAAACGATACCGCTAGCCATAGCTTTAGCTGTTGCTAACCATCTAAGAGCAGCTAGGGTTTGCTATGACCAGTACACTGCTACTACTCCGCTTTTCATTTTGGACAAAGCTTTAGGATGCTTTGAGGATCTAAAAAAAATACATATATATATATATATATATATAATATAATATATATACAACCAACCCCACCACTGTCCCATGTAGTACTTACCAGGCTAGCCACTGTAAATTTGAAAGGAAAATGCTGAGCCTGACAGGGAGCACCCCACAAGCCAGGCTGGCACCTGTGACTTCCTGACAGTTATAGCTTCCCTGCCCTTAATGCTGTTTTCCATGGGGTACCTCATTTTTGGCTGCTTCCCAGCACCTTTATTGTTCCCACCTAGAGACATGCTCAGTATGTGGGACCTGATTTTTTTTCAGAGACCTTCTGAGTAAATTTTGGAAACATTCCTGAATTTACCTGCTGTTGCTGGTAAGGCACAACTAATAAATCAGTGATAGACACTATCTCATTTCATCTGCTCTATCAGACCATGCTGGAGCTGGAGTTAAATAACTAATTCACTGAAAAGGAATCTCAATGCACAGAATTCTCACAAAAACAAGGAGTATATTTATGGCACTCACCATGCTTGCACCAGCCTGATCAGATTATGACATTCAAGAAGGCAATCTTCAGGGATTCTCTGTATGACAGTTTGGAAAATAAGCTGTTCCAATCTTTTCCCTTGCCACCGTGAACTTTTAATGAAGCTAAATCAAATTTCCTTCAGGCCTCTGAGTCACTGAGCTGCCAATGATGCTCTAAAAAGGTTCAGTTCCTCAGCCAGTTTTCTTAAAAAGAGGAGCTGCTTTCTCTGCTTATCACTCCTATTCTACAGCCCACTACAAAACTGTCCTGGGAGAACCAAGTTTACTTTTTCTTCATATTCATCAGCTGCATCTCTTTAGCCCCTCAGTTAGACTTGCACAGCTACAGATGCAAAGTTTTCTTTCCTCACTAGCAACCTGTACTCATCTGCTCAGGGATTTGATGGCTACTTTGTATCCAGCTACAACCCTTAACAAGGCAAAGAGATTTTAGATTTATAGGCCACTCTATATCAGCAGTTGTGGCCAGCAGGCAGATTCTGTATCAAATAAGTCATTCAAAGAAAACAAACACAATGATATGCCCAACAGATTTCTCCCATGCTTAGCTCAGGTTAAGCAGACTAACCCCAAGTGTGTAATCCCCACAAGTGTGGGATTAGAGCCACTATCAATTCTGTAAGTCACTGACATCTAAATTCAGAGACTTAAATTTACCATACTATTTTTTTCCCCGAGGACCTGTAAAACCTTAGGTATCAAATACAGTTTTAACATCAGAGGCAAAAGTATTGTAAAAGGACACTTGTGTCAATAAACCAGCATCACAGCAAAAAGTCAATAAAGTACTTGCTAGTATGTATTTAGACTCCTCTTATGCCTTTTCTTTCCAGAAGCTCCCTGAATCCACACAGAAAATACCACAAGTCAAATCGGACATATACACAACATTAATAAAGACACCTTCCAGCTAATTTCCATTGATATCATATTCCTGAAATGGTGTAGTACCTTCATGTCTGATTTTGCTCATGATTGTGTACTATACAGCTGATGCAGTCACAGGTGGTTTTTTCTGGCTGTGCTTGTCCTTTTTGGTTTTGCACAGTTATAGCACGTTGAACAGATACTATGATCTGTATCAACATTTGGTTAGATATGAGACGAGCAGCCACGATTCTATTAAACCATTCTTTCATCTACAAATTTCAAAATACATGGTGCTAGAAGATTGCATTTAAATTCAGCACTTAAACTCCTTAAGTCAGCATTTAAATTCTTTGAGGTGTGAATGCTGTGTTAACTCTATTGCTGAATTGTTCCATATAACAGGAATACATTTTTGTTGAAGTAATTGAGTTTCATAACGGGCTAATTCATGGGAAGTAAGAATTCAGTTTGCCTGAAATACGTTTGAATTAGTACACTGCAAAGCAACTCAACCTAAAAACCAAACAAGGTCAAACCAATGGTGGGAGTAATGTTAGACAAGCACAATACATTTTACACATGACACACAGAGTAAGAAAAAAGTATACTGTCAACATATTTTACTGATTAAAAGCTGTAAAATATAGATTAAGTACCTATCTTAAGACTCTGCAGAAATGAGTAATGCAACCAAAATTTGAACCCATATCTTTAAGATACAGGCTTGTTTTCAAGCTGCAAAATAAATAATTATTGTGTTACAGCAGGCATGATTCAGACTTCAAAGCTTTTATATTTTTTTTTCCCCTTTGGAAGACTATTCTTATTAATATTTCTCCATTCTTTTTGTTTGATTTGTTCTATTATGGATTGAATTCACCTTTGAAAAACAAGTTTAATTATTTTGTGCCTGCTTTAATCAAGTTGAAATCCTATTTCGTAAATATAATATATACACACCTACTACATGTCTCTACTAAGCGACTGCACATGCAGAAGAAGTGCCCAGCTCTATTGATATAACACTGTAGCACATAGGCAAAAAGGAGACCATAATCTGCTTTCATTTACACAAGCATAAATCAGTAACAATCTCGCAGTGGTAAAAGGAATTACATTCATGTCTTAAAATACATACATAAACATAACAAATACACACACATACTGTTACAGTGGTTCTAAAGCTTTATGGCCTCATGTTTCACCACCAGCTGGGGCAAATAACGTTGCTGGCTTCCAACCTGCAGGAGATCAGGGTCCCAATACTCTATAGTTCTTGCTGCATCAGTAAGGACATCCCGCTCTACCAGAGGGATGTGTGAGACATCAGCCTACAAATATACTGGAAAGGGAGAGCATGGCCAAGGAATGAGCCAAGCATCAGCATCTTCCACCCCAGTAAGTGTGAAGCCATCCTGAGGCTCTGACCTTCCAGTACCCTGCTGCTCATTCATGTGGTTCATGCGACAGCACAGGAGAAGCTAATAATTCAAAGTGCTCATGCTTTACAACCAGCCACCTTTTATTAAGGTAAAAGTTGTACAAGGCTTAATACAAGACTTTAATGAAAGGCATATCATGTAGCATATCATTATGTCAAGCTTGAACTCTTCTGCTAAAAATTTCAAATATTAAAATTGAAAACTAGTCATTTGCTTTCCACCTTTCAGATATTTATATGCAGCTATATGGCCTCTTTTACACTGCCTCTATTTCTAACCTGTCTGTATGAGCATAGCTTTCTTGTAATTCCTGCAAATGCATTTCTGAACAGAAAGAAGTTGACAGTGATGTTTTCAGATCGTGAAAATATCAAAATTGATATTCAGCTACATTTTTCAAAAAAGACCTGTAGCTGTACCAATGCAAATCACTTCTGCACCCAATCGGTCTATTATCATATTCATACAAGTTATTTGTTTTATAGACTTCAAATCCCTCTGTGGTGGATTTGATTATTTGTTCTCTGTTACATTAGCACTGTTATGCCCTTGGAAATAACCATGACACTAGTTTCTGAATCTTTTTCTTGTTATCTATTTCAACAAGAGAAAGCACGATTCTTTTTCTGTAGCTCTTGAAAATAACAGCAGTACAGACACAGGAAAGCTGTTGGTGTATACATAGGATTTATAAAAAAACAAGGTGAAGGGGAAGAAGGAATAACTGAACACTCAGAACAAGACATTCAGATAAATGACAGAAATTTATGGTTTTAATAAGCATATAAAGGAAGTCAGGGACTTGGATTTAGAATCAGTTTCAACTGGCAACCAATGTAGTGTGCTGTGTCCTGCCATGACATTTATCTCTCCCATAATTTAAATCACGATATGTTTTAGGGGTTTTGCAGTGAATAGATGATAGAGAATAAGCACATAGATCACCCTGATAAAGAGACATGTATTTCAGTCAGGCCATTAATTGAAGACATAATTAATCCTATTATTTCAATGTGAACATGGGGAAATCGCAAAATTCACTATAAGCTCACAAACAAGGGGCCCATTTTTTAAAATGTTGATCGATTCCCAACGATAATAAAGCCTGTTACAGTAAAGGGCTAAAAATATCAATTAAACGTCCCCTTATGACACTCAACATTCAATAGCAAAACCATCTCAATTTTTAAGATTTATAGATATTCATAACTAAGGAAAACACTTTTTTACAAGTTTTTCTAGATATATGGCTGAAATCCTCTCTTCAAAAATCTACTAGAAATCTGCACATTGTGCAGACATTTAATCACCACAGAAACTGTTGTCTAGAAACATTGTCGTGCAGACAAATTACTGAATTCAGCTGACAAATACATGAGTTTTGGGTTCTATGAGCAATTTTATTTTCTAAGCATAATGAAAATCAGCATTAAAGAAGTTGCCCTATTCATTTCAGAGTCCCCTGGCACCTCTGCTAAAGGAGCAAGGACTGCTCTAATGTAGCACAGAATCAAACAACAGGCACCTCTATTCGATTCATGCTGTTAATCAAAGGACAAATTGTACTCTACAACATTTCATGGCCACCCTAAAGAGAACGCAGCTCAGTTTACCTCTTTCAACTGTAAAACTATGAGATTATGGGAAAAAAACAGTCCTGTCAAGTTAGCTCTTAGAGCAAAGTCCAGTTAATTCCAGAGAGTGACAGAATGGCTGAAGCTGGAAGGTGAGACCATCAAGTCCACTAAATACGTAGGCTTCCCTTGTTAGATGTTTTACAATATAAACACTACATATTTTTACTACAACACACATTTCTCAATAGCTGTCTGCTCACACAGATTGTTATGAAACTTATCGCCAAAATCCAGATAGATTAAGTTTCCTCATCAGTGGGCTTCTCCGGCACAGACTGTCATTTAGCATACATGTTAGATTTCCATTTTCAAAACAAACAAGACCTAGTTCATGCTATGTACCTCATGTTATACACTGCACAGAGGTCAGAAATTAAGTTGAAAGAAATTTAGACTCTGCACTAATTTTCTCTTTCAGTGGAACATAAATAGAAATGATTCTGTTGAAATCTGAAAATGTGAGGCATATATAGATTAAAACCTTTCTCAGTTCACTTATGTCAGACAGGATTATATGTGATAATTTTATGCAAGTTCCCAAGTATCCAAATGTTATCATCACACAGGATTAAATTACCAACTAAACATCCTAAAACCATTTAAGGTGAAACTGGAAAATTATTTTGTCAAACTACTTACTGCTATTTAGCGACCACTAACATGCAGAACTTGCTGTTGGGTAAGATTCTTTGAAATATGGCTCAGTATTTCCAGTATGCAATAGCAAATTATTTTTTGTAACAAATATATCCCCCAAACCAATCCAGATCACTAATAAGTGAAAAATATTAAAACCATTCACATTTTTAGGGAGTCACCGATATTAAAAGACATTAAAAGGAAAGAAACCAGGATGTGCAAGCCAAAATACACAATGGGAAACACTGACAAAAAAGTCCAATGAATAAATACAAGGTAAAATTGAAAGTCCACACACTTACTTCAAATGGGACATGTGGCTATTTAACAGTCTGGAAGTGGCTTAAAAACCAACAAACCGTATGTCAGGGGACATGAGTCAGTAGAAGAGTAATTGTCTGTTAAGAACAATAATGATTGAGATGTTATATCCATGACTTCTCTGATGGAGATTAAATGGGATAGATGCTGTGAACAAGAAATCATACTTTCTGTAGCTTAAAATTCACTTAGATATTTCGCTGTTATACTTACTAGCCAAGACAATATTGCCATAGTTTTGTCTAACCTTGGTCATAAATCATCATCTCCAGGAGAACTTAAAACTGCAGATGAGACTTAATAAGTGTGTCCCTAGCTAGTATACAAGGAGATTTTTTCAAGGGCATTTCCCAAAATGATTCATCTGCAGAAGTGGAAAAGCTGTTTTCACTTATTGCACCAATAAAGATACCTGGAATTTGAACATACTGCCTTTTAGAAAGTTGTTGTTAGATAACTGATTGAGATAGTACTTATCACAGACATGATTATATGGGTTGAGCTAAAGACATCTATGTATGTACATTTCATGCCTTGCTGAACCAAAGTTAAACAAATTTCATAACACATTCAGTGGATTTACCTTCCTATTTGCAGAGTTGCTCCACCTCCAGTTCAGGAACATACTTAAGTTTACAGACTTCAAAGGAGTGGTAGTGCTGAAAATTGCAAGTTTGATTCCTTGGAAAACAATTTGAGTTTGTTTAATTAGGTCCATCTCGTTGATTCAGTTCAATTTTTAAACTGCATGTCTGTATGTGGCTCTTATGTGATACTCACAGACAAAGAAAAACCACTCTGAGCTGCCTTTTTTAATTTCCTAACCCATTTCATACATATATTTGAGCAATTACACAAATATAATTAAGAGTGTATTTAGAAAAATTCAATGTTAAACAGAAGTTTTACCGCAACAAATGGCTTTTACAGCAGTGCAAATTCTATATAACACAGGTCTAAAGTTACTGCTGTTACTTGTGGTGTTTTCAAAATACTACAGTGGGGTTCTCTGTGCTATTGGTCTTGCTACTGTTATGGTTTCAAGGATAACCCACGTTCTGCTTGAGACCATATAGAGCAGCTACTGTCTTTAGAGACCTCATGCCTGTACCTTAAAATAGATGAATATTTAGTGTGTTATGGACTAACTCCAACTCATGCAGTACTGTTAAAAAACAAACAAACAAAAAACAATCAAACAACCTCTACTAACAACAGTCTCTAATACCACAGCTTGTTACAAGTTGTGCCAGAATTTCACAAGAAAACATTAAGAACTTAGCACTTACAGTGAATGTTTTCCTTAATCAATTATTTGGAGACTATTCCTCACCAGGAGAGAGAAAGAGTTTTCATGCAAATAGCTGAAGGGGAACAATCAGCTCTACAAACCTGGGTTTATCTGTGCCTCACCTCAACTAAATATTGTGAGCACAGGCGCACAGATTAATTAATGTACTGGCTTCAAAACTCTGGTCCTAAATGGTTCATAGCCTCTTTAATATAAGTAACAACTCTCTGACAAAGAAAACCCTAGAAGTCAGAGATCATATGGTAGCCAGCTCTCTGAATCACCAGCTGCCATCAGCTGCTAGAGCAAATAAACCCATCTGATGAAACTGAGCTCAGCCAGCATCAAAGGGTTCATCATATCATTATTTGAGCCAAACGCGATTCACCTTGCAAGACAGTGTTTGAGGTACAGCTGCTTCATTAGATTTCTTTGAACTGATCAAGTTGAGCACATTTTAAGAACTAAGAATCTATTACTAAGTTGTTTCTTTCAATACTAAGAGTAGAATGAAAGGCTAGCAGATTCCTCCCCAAAGAACGAGGTTACAAACAGAATACGCCCACGAAACAGCATTTCT
This sequence comes from Columba livia, assembly GCF_036013475.1. Classification (NCBI taxonomy): domain Eukaryota; kingdom Metazoa; phylum Chordata; class Aves; order Columbiformes; family Columbidae; genus Columba; species Columba livia. The sequence continues at coordinate 30,145,880 of NC_088607.1, read as the reverse complement.
GGGGAACTATGGAGAAGCGGACTGCTTCCCCCACAAGAAGCCACAGACTTCAAAAACATTCCAGCGTTCTCCAGAATGCTCCTGAAGTAAACAGGAGGTGACTCTTCACGAGGAAAAGAGTTCAGAGAAGTGGTCACCAGCAACTCAAAAAGCAAATGAAGATGCTGAAACACACTGTTCTGCAGCTGGCTTCTCGGCTCCTTGTTCACACAGATTATAGCCTGCAAGACAGTAAAATACTCCAAACCAAGTTTGTATTTTTGTTTTGCACAATACAGTGAACAAAAATGCAACAGTACTGGTCTGCTGAGTAAGACACTGCCCAAGTGCTGCTGATGGAGTAGGAGGGACAGCCAAGGCAGGGAAACTGCTCCGCTACTTGAAGTAGCTGCTTACTAAATACAAGTCTAATGTTTTTCAAGAAATTGCTTTAGCTTTGTGGAAAACGTTTGCTTCTCCCAGTGTCTGGCTTTCTACATTAGCTACATCTTACTGTAACACCAAAACTACCTTTATTAAAACTGCTCTGTGCTGTTCTTTCATTTGTGAGAAAACAGCAGCCATGAACACCTAGAATCCAGAAGTTCCTTCTGCAAGAATTAGGGTCATACGTGGCAAATCCTTTGGCTTGCCTTCCAAATGCAGTGTACGAAAATGTATATACATTTAATTCTTACATTTAAAACTAAAGGCAAGGCGACACATACTATAGAAGTTAGAAGGGGAAAAAAAAAATCTGTTGGTAGTTATTTAGTGGAGACTTAGTTACTATGGTGATGTGTTTCCTATAAGTACCACAGTCAGAGAGACAGCGACACACATTTCTGGCAACGTATCTTTATTTTTCAATTATGCTCAGAACTGTTCTCTTGTAATGAACTACAGAACTATCTTTATCCTCCTCTAATGCTTTTCAAGCAGACCAAAATACCAAAAGCATTCATATAGACAGATTTGATAGGTGGGAAGTGCTAAGTAGAAAGGGGTTGCAAATAAAAAGATTCTCTGTGATTTTTCTTGCACTTTAACATGTTAGTATTAAGAAAATACACTACTGAATTAAACATCAACACTGATGTATTTATTAGACATTTATATCAACTGAACTAAAACAAATGAGCACTCATGTTCTTTACAATTGCATGCTGCAATTTTTATTGCAAATACTTATTGTGACACAGGTAGAATATTGGTTTTTAAGCTTAGTTCAAGTTCAATACGTGGACCTGCAATGAAGGTGCGTTTTAGACTAGAGCAATGCTCCAAACCTCTAGAGGTCAGTGGAATTTGGAATTGCATTTGCAACTGGTAGTTTGGAGGACACAGGTAACACCATGGGTAGATGATCTCCAGCCGGCCTAAAGGTGGCAGCAATCGGCTCTGAACAGTTCGTTTCCTATCAGTCTTAGCCATTTTACCATTTCAAATTCAAGACAGGGTTCTGGAGCACGGTTTTCTTAAAGGAGTGGGGTGGGATTTGGATACCCACCTGCCGTTCTGCTTCTGAAAAAACTCCCTAAAAACAAACAAGCTAAAGCCTGAGAATTATCGGAAATATCATTGCCAGCAGGAGCAGGGAAGTGATCGTCCCCCTGCACTCAGCACCAGGGAGGCCCCACCTTGAATATTGTATTCAGTTTTGGGCCCCTCATGACAAGAAAGACATTGAGGTGCTGGAGAGAGTTCAGAGAAGGACAATGAAGCTGGTGAGGGGTCTGGAGCACAAGTCTGATGAGGAGCAGCTGAGGGAACTGGGGCTGTTTAGCCTGGGAAGGAGGAGGCTGAGGGGAGACCTTATCAATACCTACAACTACCTGAAAGGAGGTTGTAGCATGGAGGGTCTTGGTCTCCTCTCCCAAGTAACAAGTGATAGGACAAAAGGAAATGGACTCGACTTGCACCAGGGGAAGTTTAGATTGGATTTCAGGAAAAAAATTTTCATGGCAAGGGTTGTCAGGCATTGGAAAAGGCTGCCCAGGAAAGTGGTGGAGCCAACATCTCTGGAGGTGTTTAAAAGATGTGCAGATGTGGTGCTTAGTGACACAGTTTAGTGGTGGGCTTGGCAGTGTTAGGTTAATGGTTGGACTTCATGATCTTCAAGGTCTTTTCCCACCTAAATGATTCTATGATTCTAAGTAACACTTCCCACCTATCTGCCCACCTGTCCCCCAACTCTTAGCCACTGCTACTTGTGCATACAACATCACTATGAGAAGGCCTTGACCTTTGCATTCAGATCCAGAGAAGGCCATAAGTTAGAGCTGGGAGTTTAGGGGTTTTTGTTCTTTCCTATGGTGTTACCTTTGGCACTTGCAAAATGAGTTTCTAGATAGGATGACTATGGACAGAGTTGTCCATCAAGCTAGAAGTACATTAACAGAGATAAATAAAACCACAACACAGTACTTTTCCACTTCTACTAGACCATGTCTTTTGTTGCAACTTTATTTTGTGAGGTGATTACTTGTCTCTTATTTCTTAAAAAAATAAAGAAAATAATTAGAATCAGTGAATGCTGTGTGCATGGAGCAGAGGTCCTGAGCACCCTCAGCTGCAGTTGCAACCGCTGGGCTGTTCAGAATAGGCCAGCTCACAGGATCTGGCCCCATGTTCTAATATTAGAATGGATTACACTCGCTGCATCGACACTCTGTTTCTACCCATCTCATCCAGAGAGACATTTGGCTTTAAAACCAACATACTACATCAAGCATGTGCACATACCCCTAACAAACTGGCATATGGCTATTTTCAGATAATCTGTATTTGGTGTCCGAGGTGAATATTTTTTTCCAAATACTATCATCTGACCTTTCTGACACCAGAGCGACAGAACTTTGTCTGAATACTGCAAAACAACAGCTTTTCTGAGGACTGATTACAACCACCTGGGAGCAGTTAAAGGTTTCAAATACTGTAGCTAATGAGGTTGATCCCCTCCCACTCTCCAACAATATTTTGCTAAACTCAAAAGCAATGTGTAAAAAGGTGTAATCCTGTTCTCACTGGTTGCAATAAGCTATTCACTGCATCCTCCTTAGAAAGGGGAGTGGTCCTTACATATGCCCTTTTCTAAACAAAGATAAGTAATTGTCTGCTGTTACTAATTACTCATGTGTGTGTGCTAATATCCTTTTAATTTAAGATTCTGTTATAATGCAAAAGGCAAAAATACATACAGATAGCAGTGACAGTGGCTTAGTGGGAAGGAGGAGTCCCACAGCTCCAGAAGCATGTGGGGTCACTCACAGCAGCAGGGAAAATGGCACACCCAGGTTCCCGCCACAGATTTTCTAGCTCAACTTGCCTTTCACTGCCTGCCTTCATTTAAATACCGGTAACCCAAACAGTTCCATTCTATGGCAAGGTGAACACTTTCAGCAGACACTGCAAAGACCTTATCTTAATTAGAAAAAAAAACAGTGGCCACAGCAAGGGTACAGTTTTGTTTTCTCTCCCCATCTCCCAGCTGTGTGGAGTGGAAGACACCGAACACAGCTGATCCATTCAATATCACCTCCTTACAGCCTCTGTCTCTGAACCTTAATCCTTACTGACAAGACTGGTACAAATGTTACTACTGAGTGTCGTCACTGGTGGTTTACTGAACAGTCTCAAATGTAGGCCTGCTGAGATGTTACTCATTAGTACCCTTTGCACATCATTTTAGAGAAGCCAAGAACTCAGCTGATCCAGCTTAGCTCCTATTAGAGCTGGCTTTTCCAGACAAGCTTGATGTCGCCTGGTATTGGAATGTTTGAACCATTCCTGGCTGCTTGGTACACAGAGGACTGTATTTGCCAGGACTCATTTCACCATTAGAGAAGCTGATATCTTTTTCCACATACTAACGCAACTCCAAGTGGGAAAGGAAGATTTTAAATCAAAGTTATGGAGATAACCAAAATGACAAAGGCATTGGGAACACCCCACTTTACCCCAAACCACAGTCACACTGCCTTTGATATTGACACAGGAGCAATTTTACTAGGTATTTGCTCTCTTCTCAAGTTGAGAAGGCAAAGCAGACCCTCACCCTGAAGGCGTGCTCTTGGGTTAGAAGCCAGGTCAGCGAGCTGTGCTACTGAGCATTGAAATTGGGACCCTCCAGACATGAGTCTGAAAAGAGAAACAGAGGAGCAGCTCATCCTTTTTCTCATCTAATGAAGTGCAGGAAGCACAGTTTGCAGGAGAAGGGCCAGCACTAACAGGGAGCACAGCTTGGTGGAAGTATTATTGAGCAGCCAGCTCAGGAAATGGCTATGACTTGGAAGCCAGTTTTACTCAGCTGGACCAAACTGCCACCACGACACAGCCCAATGCTCATTTCAGTCAAAAAAAAATGCATGAGCTAGTTTGATATCAAGATGTAATTCTTTTTCTATAATTTTATATTTTGAAATAGGCCATACTTTTTTTTTTTTTTTTTTTGAGATATGCTTATACTCTGCATCCCAAATGATTTCTGGACACTAGACATGTTATTGGTCACAGGAAATGCTGCCATTCCTTCTAAAACTATACCCTTGGTGTACACTGCCATTTTCTACACTACTTTCCTCGCTTATTAAATGCCTCTCTAATAACTCTGCAAAAGCATTTCCTAATCACTGGTTGTCATTTGTCATTCCTACAACACAAAAACACCATCCAAGTATAAAACAGTCTTTTGCCTGTCTCAGAAATTTGAAAGAACTTTGCCGTGATGTGTTTGCCCAAGATTTATCCTTTTATTTGATGAAGTCAAGCAGCATTATTTCAAGGGCTGTTTGTCAGTTGAAAGGTTATTTTCCAGAAGTTAAACCACATCCTGTAATTGCAATCTAACTACGTTGCATTGCTCTGATCACTATTAAAGTTCCACTGATTCAACTTTATTTAAAAAGAAAAAAAAAAAGAGCAAAAACTGAGAAAAAAAACAAAGCCAGTCTTCTTCAGGTTGCACAGAAATATTTTTCAGTTCTGAAAAACTGAAGAGAAAAATATTCCACTGTAACCAGCCAGTTCTTGGCTGCTACAACATTGCCCAGCAATGTTGACACCAGGGCTTGGTAACAGCCCTGGCTCTGCCATTGCTTGTTGGCTGCACAATCAACACAGATCCGTTTCAGAGATGTCTATCAATGTTAGTGGTGGTAAGTCAGGAAGAGAAAGGCAGAGATATAGAAAGAAATCAGGAAGACAGAAGAGGAAAGTACAGGAAGCACCCAGCAGGCAGGGAGCCTGGCTGGCAGCAGAGTCCCAATGGGAAGTAGAGCACAGCGGGTACAAAAATGAACAGGTGTTTCTGGTCCAACTTTCTTGAAACAGAATCCAAGTTGCAAAAGCTGTCCTGTTCACCCCTGAAAATAAGAGGATCCAGGAAGTCTTAAGACTATATTCTCTGATTTCTTATTGCTGATAAAACCTCCACTACTGTTAATTAACCTGATTATCACATTCATGCAACACAAAATGATATCAACACAATGTTGGCTCTCAGTGGACTGAGAAGGGAGAAAAAGTTGCCCTAAGTTTTTGTACAGTTATCATTTCATCCTTCAATCACATTTATATCATTCTTTATTACTGTTGCCAAAGAGTAACCGAATTGAGAAAAAGAAAACTGAAGGTGCTATTCTGATTCATTTGAAATCACAGGAGTTGTCAGGAAATATTGTAATACCTTTCTTTTCTTTCACTCAGTCTACAATTCACATAACACAACCGTATGACTACACAGGACAACCGGTTAATTTTAAAACAGCAGTACAGGTGACACTAAAAGATTTTACAATCTATTGTGTAAGACTGTGGTACAGATAATAACATTAGACTTCATCCAGGCTTTAAAAAGACTTCTCTCAATTCCAAGTCTTGTACTGTACTCCTCTTCCTGCACTACATCGTAATACTGAACTTGAAAATTTCAACTGACTGTTTGCTTTTGTCGAGAATTGTTTCAAAGCAGTAAACACAAGCTAAGCAACCATAAGATATGTGAAAATATAAGATATGTGAATATAACAGAAATACAGTTGTCTCTTCACGCTTTATTTGTTTTAAAAGTGCCACCATAGAAACAATAGAAAAGACTTGGTACAGTTCAAGTGTTCAGTAGAACCTGAAAAGACAGGTCTTCATCAATGTGTAAGGGCAATATTCAATGTCCTGATGAACTTAAATGATAGAACCTCCTAGGCATACAATTAATATCTAAATATTTTTAGTTCATTGTTCTGCATTTCTAAGTTTTTTTCTAAATTGTCTACAAAGTAATCAATAATAAAATGAGAACTAACACAGCTGCCACACCACGTGCAGATGATACAGAGATGTCATGCATACATACATCACTATTACTAGCATGTAAAATAAAAGCATATACGTAGCTGAGTGAGCCACAGTCAAACGCTTTGTTACCCATTTGGCTTTGTCTTCCTTTTATGTACCCCCAGTAGGTTTTCAGTCCCCCAAACACCAGGTACCTACAGCAAGAAGTAACAACAGCCAGTCCTGAAGAACAACTTCACCCTTCTCCACTGGCTCTCACATCCTCTCCCCCAGCCACATCCACCTCCCTGCTCACCCCAGCAAACACCAGCTGGCAGAGAGGGCACCAAGAACCGAAGGGCTGTTGGAGAAAGGCTGAGCATGAAGCAAGATGCCCCAATGTTTCCATCTTACCCAGCTCTGTCCTGTCAGAAGGAACATCTCTTTCTTGTCAATGCCATGCATTCATACAGAGCCTATAAATTTTATGTGCATGTGCACACATGCAAACTAGTCTGTTTTCCTGTCAAATCATTTTTTAAATTGTGCACTCGCTAAGCAAACCTGCGTAAACAATCAAATCCCCAAGTGCCAGAAGAGGAAACACCACCCATGTACCAAATGGAAGAAACTGGGATCCTGCCTGGAATAAGCCCAAACCTCCTCCTTCCTTTTCTATTTTTGTAACTGGTGCTATGTGTAAGAAAAGGAATTAACAATCTGTCAACTTGGTTCCACGCCTTTTGATGCCCAAAGAACTGCAGGCAAGCAACCCCTGCCCACTGAATGTTTCAACCCTGTAATTTCCTTGGCTTTTTCTTACCAGGCAATGGAAGAGATGCTCAAGCACAAGCTCTTATTTATGCTAGGGCAAATCACAGAATCCCTATCAGGACTCCTCTGGCACAGCTGCTTTTGTGTTAGCCAGCTGTCAGCTACAGAAAAAAGCAAACTGACAGGGAACTGCTAAGTCACATTCACTAGTAACTGCACACTGAACGTCTGGAGGAACCGCTGTCATGTTCTGCCTGGGAAACTCTCCTGGAACGCTCCTGTCTTCCAGCTTTACCAGGTATCTGATCCATATCTTGTGACTGTTGGCCACAATACAATTTAGCACACGGCTAGGAAAGCCGGCCATGGTCAGGCCATGCAATTCAATCCTATTGTCAGTCCACACATTTTAAATAGCTTGGACCATGCCCCATATTGGCCCAGTTAGGCTCAATAATTGCACGTCACATTTCCAAATCTGTCAAATGACAAATAGAACAAAAGAGCAAATATCTGGTAATTATAAATTTTGCCATGGACAAAGACAGTAGCTAAATAAAATTTCAACTGCCAAGCCTCTAAACTTGTGTCTTTGTAAGCAGTTTAATTTCTAAGAGAAACTCCATTAATCAAGTTGCTGAAAATCAAGATCAGAAAGTCCATTCATGATAGTCAACAAGGATAGGTCTGTACTAGAATAAAAAAAATTCTTATTCTGATTTTATGTATGAGCAGTCTATATATATATATATATATACACACACACACCTTCAAATGTATATACACAACATATAAATATATATGCAACATATAAAGGGGTTTTCTTATATTTAGATACATATACACACACACACACAAACCAGACATTTGGAGATGTATTTCATGAACACAAGAAAAAAGGACACCAAAGTCATCTGGTTCTTCTGGAGAGACAAAATGGCAGCCTGTGCAGACTTTTCACTCTCAGAGTTTTTCATAACCCAGAAAACCTTCTACGGACTAATGATGCTTTTTTAATGCTTTTTGTAACTATTATTTTCAAGTCTAACATGTTGCACAGTGTAAGAGAAAGTCAGAAAGTTTAGATCAAATAGAAATAATCTCTTTGAGCAGGTTAATTTGGCTTCTGGTGTTTCTTTCATTCCAGTTAACTGAAATCTTAATTTTTCCATTGTCTTGAAAACCTCTGACCTTATGATGGTTTGAGCCTGTGTCTAGTCATCAACAAAGGAGAAAAGTTAGTGCCTTGATTTTAGTGTAGTCAAAATATATTAGAGCTCTTATGAGCAAACATCTGATTTTATATAATTTTCCAGGATGATTTTCACATGTCTGAGACCAACTCAGATACCCATTTTCTCTTACTGTGTCCTTCATGGGTTCAGAACAAACTCCCCTCATATGCGTAGCCCTTAAATGCCTCTTATTCCAAATTTAAAAGTTTGTGCAGCCTAGGTTGTGCTTCACTGACTTTATCATTTTTTCATCAAGAACTAATCCTAAAAAATAATAATAATAAAAAGAAGTCTCCTCCTCCCACAGAATAATTTGGAGGCAGCTGAAAAACCGGTTCTCATGGACAAAAGAAAGACAAACATTTTTGACCTTGTTCCTTTTTTATTAAGAAAATTACACAGTCTAACACAACCCTGCATTGCAAGTCTATATTTACATAGTTTGTATTCCCAGAGATAATGTTATGGTCTCTGAGGTGCCTTTGGTTTAATGCAAGATATTGGAGAACAGTATGAATTATCTCTGCAGTGATTTCATGCTGAATTTGCAGTAGTATGTAGCAAGCAGTAAAAATGGAAAAGAAGCTTCTCTGGACACACACAGTACTTTATCTTACTTCCAGAAAATAAGTAGCAGTAATATTTGTAATATGCTTATAGACAGAACCCCAGGCTCTGGAGAGATAAATTTTACAATAAAGTACTTAACTAAGATGGAAAATGGTATTACTTGTGTCAAATTCAAACTAAGCATTTTGCCCAGACAGTTTAAAAAAGAAAAGTCATTAGTTACCTGAAGTTACAATGCAATCTGTAAGAGATACTCTTAGTAATCACACTTACTGTAGCTATAGAAACAAGCAACATCAAATTCTTTGCATGTGATGATTGCACGCAGATACAAAACACCGTTGTGTTTGATCAATATAGGAAAGAAAGTGATATTCAGTATTTTAGAAACCTATTTGTCTCATTTTTTATCATTTTTTCTGAAAGAAAAATATGAATCTGCTTTCTTCTCCCTTTCCTGTTTTTGTCTTATTTCTCTTTTCTTTTTCTTTTTTTTTAAATCCTTTGTTTGGGATTTTTTGATTTATGAGGTAGAATAGATGACAAGGGGAAAATACATGCACAATGCAATGAGCTGTTGCATTGTTTCCAATATTTCATGACTAACAGAGTTAGTGCTCTCAAGCTTAGAAATTATTTGCAAAATAACTGCAACTTGCTTTGGTGACTCCCTAAGCAGAGGAAGAAGAAAAAAGAAAATTATCTATTTCATTTTTTAAAATTAATTAAAGCTGTTTGGGATCACAAACACAGAAGTACCATTAGCAAAAACCTACCACATAATCCCAGGAAGAGCAAAGCTTTAAATGAGTATGACTTCACTGTTAAAAGCTTGGACTTTGAAGCACAGCCTCATCCATCAATTTTCTGCTTCTGATTATTTTGTAACCTACACTGTTTCAGTTATACAATAGTAATTGGTTCCATCACAATATAATTGTGTTAGCATGATAGAAATACTAATTAGCTGGTGTATCTTGCTACCATGTGCATAACTTAGAAAGGAGGCCTTTTAAGTACTTGGTAACAGTTTCTTTTTATTGCACAATATTAGCACATTTTCAGATTATGAACTGTTTAACAACGCAAAACTCTTTAACAATCCTCTTTAGACCTTCTCCTCTATAATTTGGAATATTAGAGATATGGAGCAAGTACAGATGTATGGATGCCCAGGAGAATGGATGTCAAGACAACCAGCTCTAAGGACTGTGTTTTCTTTCTGTTTTTTCAAGATTTCAGGTCACTTTCCAACAAAGAAATGTTTTCCAAATAAACAAGAGTGGCACAGACACAAAAATGTTTCACTTCATCCACCTTGCATTTCTCTGAAATTCACCAAGAACTCACAGATAGGAGCTTTGATTCAAACTTCTTGGGCTAGGTCTAACAGCCTATTTCTTTAATTCACCGATAACATGGAGATTCTCTCACAGGACCAACAGTACTTTTGAGTACATGGTGCCCTGCTAAGACAAACAAGCATTACAGCTGAATGGACTATTTAAACATACTCTTTGTTATCTAGCAAGTGCCTTGCTCCACCCAGTAGTTTAGTTATGACGATCTGTTTTCCAGCCAGTAATACGCGTCAAAATCGGGCTAATTCAGAGAAATACAGGATGAACCAGATAATCAGCTGTGGAAGGAGAAGCCAGAAGATAACACGATGCAAGAAAATGAATATGTTCTCCTTTAGCCTTCCCAAGTCAGGGAAGCAGACTGGGTAACCACAATAACAATCTCCAGATACTGACTAAAGCAATCAGAGGATTTTGGTTAGAAGTATAAAAAAGCTGAACATGAACAAGCATGAATGCTTTGGGTTTTTTGAAAAATAAGCACCACGCTATATCATTTACTTGTGATTCAAAGCCACAGTCAAGCCCCCTTCTGATACCAGTAATAAGGTTTAGGCAGAATAGAGCTCAGTACCTCAGTTTCCCATTCCCAAGTATGTGTCCTACTCTAATGTTGTTCCTCTCAGATAAAACTTGGTCAAATGTTGGCATTTCTAGAAGGAGTTAGCTTTGACAATTCAGAAAACATTTTTAAACCTTCTAACCTGTTTTTAACATTTACCTTCTACATAAGAAGCTGGTGGACCTGTGACCTAAATTAACCAAGAAATTGTACAAAGCTCATGAAGAGATGTTCTCAGCTTCCAGTCTAGCACTGAAGTCATAAGTTTGCTATTACCATAGATCTGTAGATCACAGAACAAATTTTAAAACCCGCTTGTTGCTGAAGAAAAGCCAATCTGTAGCAGGTAAATTTCTATTATCAGCCTGGACTAGAATAAATCTCTATTTTGAACTGGAGACTCCTGTTCATTAGCCTTATTTTATTCTGACTTTAGTCAGATTCATGTTATGCCATTTTTTAATAGCACAAAAGTTTGGAAAACATCTGCTATCACAGAACTGACACAGTATTACATTGCTTTGCATTTTGCTGGGTATTTCTTTCCTCTAATGAAATTAAATTTGGACTGCTGAAAACAGAAGAAAAATCAAAGCAGACAACCACACAAATCTTCCATTCAGCTTGTAAGGGCAACAGAGGTTCTGAGGAGCCGGAGTTTTCCTTGTTAATGAAGTACACGCAATGCAATTCATATTAGCTCACAATGGCAATAAGAATAGATATATAACCTGGAATACTGCTTGGGAAAATTACAAACAACATTTTCCTTTTCTTACTTCGCTCCCCACATTCGACCTACAGCACAAAATGTCACAGGGAAAAAAAAAAAAAAAAGAAAAAAAAGTGAAAGGAAACGTTATTAAAAAGGCTTATTGTTATTAAAAATACTCTGAGGCCTTTCCTGGTGGTTACATAAGTACTGTAAAAGCAAGATGTTCTTGGCAATCAGCATAGCTTCACTGTGCTTGCTACACTGGTTTCATTAACTATTACATCATGCTTAATTTCCATAATTGGCTTCAACTTCACTTTATAAGCTAGTCTAATTTAGTTTTTATGCATATTTCAATTTAATACAGTTTGTTCTCCACTGTAAACCCTTCATGGGCCACATATTCATCCTGTACTACCTCATTTAGAGCTTTCCCTAAGAGCAAAATTAGAAGGACAAAGACAACAGTGTCTAGGAAGTGACCTTTTCTTTCAGCTCTGACAGTTAAAACTCTCATCCAGGCCCTCATCACACAGATTTGACCAGCAAAACCTTCTCATTCTGTGCACCCAAGACACAGGGACACACTCCCAACAAAATACAGCTCCTAAGAGTTACATTTCCTTGACTCGATTATTTCACTGATTTCTCTTCTTCACACAAGAGAAAGTTTGGGTTTTAGCCCTGACCTTCTTGGTTTCTCTGTATATTTAAGTACATTTTCTCGCTTTCATCCAGATCCATAGTTGAACATGATCAAATATTCAGGAACATCTGACTCCACAGGGCACCCACTTCTCCCACTTAAAATTCTGCTTCTTGTTCCCAGTTCTACTCTTCAGTGACAGCATACCCTCAACACACCCATCTGCTCCGCTCTCCCAATTCACATCTCCTCCAGATCCCCTCTTATGCTGACAACTGTAAAGATGAGCTAACAAAGGTCATTCCTTCTTTTGTGTACCTTTTTTACTATGCGCTCAACTTTTACTGAGTAAATTCAGAATGTTTACTGATCTAATACATCCAGTTCTCACCTTTTCTCCCCAACTTTACTTCTGTTATATCCTGTTCTTCAAAAGCCTAAAATTAGAGCGATACCTCCTGAGGGAAGAGCACACTTTGTTATCTGAAGCCTGACAACTTTTGCAGCACAGCTTTTACAGATATAATATCATACATAGCACTATAACATATATAATAAGTGAAAACATGACACTAACATCATACGGATCCCAGACTGTTTGTACTGATTGCCTTTCAGAAGAGAAGTGCACTTTAACAGAAAGCACTGACCTAGAAAGGGAGGCATTATTTAGATAGCTTTGTTATCCACTATGCATTAAACCTTACTCACTTTAAAGACACAGATGCTGTCTATGCTGGAGAAACGTTTACATTGCTAATGTGATTAAGCTTTGTAGTTACTCAGAGTTAAAGTCTCAGCATAACTAGGCCTCCAGCTGCTACTTGCGTTACTGTGATAGTCACAGGCTCCCTTCTCCAGTGGCCCACTGAGCGCACGGGGAACGCGCTGTGCCACACAAAGAAGATTCTCCCATGTACCCCTCATCATCTGAGTGACACGAGATCTGGTAATGCTCATCAGATAGGGAACAAAAGCCTTTGTCTTTAGTAGGAATTAGATTTTCATGATCTTTGTGATTTTTAAGCTGTCAGAAATTGTCAGTAGCTTATTGGCTTCTGCAAAGAAGCCAAATATTAGAAAAAACAGAAAGCTTGTGATGACTAAGAATAAAATGACATTACATATCAACTTTCAGGGGGAAAAAAATAAAAAATCTTTATTCTTAGACTGACTGTGATCCAGCCACAACAATTTAATGTTCTACAGTAATCCTCTAAACCTTAGATTTGTACATCACGCAACCCACAGCACTTCCCAAATCGTTCTGAAAATAAATAGGTCAGGAGTCACATTTGTCTGTTAATATGATATTATAAGGCTCAGATTAGGGCAGGGACCTTGGGATGCTGGCCACAGAGTCGCTCTCAGCTATAAGCCAATAACCCATCAGTGATGCCACGCACAGCTGGCTTAGCTGGCATCAGGAGCAGAGCTGTGGCAGGTCTCAGAGCACCCAGGGACTGTCCTGGTCTTGCCAGCAGAATCCCATAATGATGGGAAATGCAGGGATGTTTCACTTCACTTTCCCATGGTCCAGCCGTTTTTGGAAGTAACTCAAGAGAAATTAATATAAAGTTTGGTGACTGAATTCCCACTTCAGATTTCTACTTTACAAATTTTTGTCTCGGCAAAACTTGGAAGTAGCATTGAAGGGGGAGTTTTGAGCAGGCATAAGCAACAGTATGGATCCAAACTTGAAAAACCTTTACTTGAATAAACTTTACCTATCCCTTCCCAAATTAATGACAGTAAATACTACTCACTGGCATAAGTGGTTTTAGGATCAGGGCCCTGAATTACAAGTGATCCAAAGAACTGCAAACAGTTCTTGAGCTTTTACAGATGCTCACTTCCAGTTCTAAATGCTTTCCCATGCCAAGATTTTTTTCTTCCTGTGCAAAATACTGATTAACCAAAATTTTGAAACTGAAAATTGTCTACCAATGAATAGACTCTCAAAATAGTTATTTGTCCTTATTTTTTTCTAGCTAAACTTTCCTAATGTCTAAAGCCCTTCACAAGTCAGTGTATATAGTTGTGTTTGCCTCAGAGGCGAGGGTCCCTAGAGGGAGTGACAGACAACCGTGGAGCAAGAAAGGCATTAAAGCACAACAAAAATCACCACAATGAGTTAGACTGATGCTACAGGAGTGGTCTGAAAGTCCTAGAGAAGTACGTCCGGTTCCAAATAACAAGCCCACACCAAAAAAGCTTTCCCCACTCGGAAAAGTAAGAACTTTCAGACACTCTCTGGATCCAGTTCAGCAGAGCTGCAATTCCTCTGAGTTAAGTGGGTTCCTACTCAGCTTTCTCATCACTAGCAATGGACTTTCCTTATTGTGGCTTTTGCACAGCAGGAGTTTCCTGTCCTAGATCTTAGCAAAGTGAGTTTCATTCTGTCAGTATTTATACCACTTTGTAGGAGTTGACATTCAGCCATTGCAGCACATCAGATACCAAACAGAGCCTTTAGACAAGGAACTTGAAGGCTTGAAAGTCTCTTTTGTGCAGTGGAGTTGAGTACTATAGGTCTAGTGCATGTTTTACCTTTTTTTCTAAATCACAGATATCCTTTTGGCAGTTTGGACTTTGTCCCCGGTCAGTTTTTCAGTGCCTCCAAATACACAGATATACCTTACGAGCCAGGGTTTTTTTTGGCAGAGTACATAAATTCTTAGGCTGTACAGTATCTTAGGAGATCAGTATTGATAGGAGTTTTTTTGATTTTCTGAAGAAGACAGTCAAGGGCAGTTCCAAAATCTGAGCAAGTAGGAAGGTGCTTTGTGCCAGGCTCCTGGACAGGCTCCAAGACACATTCCAGAGCCCTCCCCGTGCCACAGGTCGGCCCCAACCTGCTCATGCCTCTGGTATGGCAACTTCAGCCAGCCTAATGCTGTGGCAGCTGAGCAGGGGATGAAGCAGTGGAGTAAGGTTAAGGTACAATCTGAAAATAACTTTCATTTCCGAACAGTAAAACAAGTACAAGCAACTAGAGGGGAAAAACTAGCTACACACTTACGTGGCTGCCAAGGGCCTATCGACCCCGAGACTATTTTAACAACAGCAAAAGTAGATTCTCTGGACCTTGTAAGACTCAGACCAGCATTTTATTTCACAATGGCTGCTTACTTCAACAGGATACAAAGCTGAGGCTGGGTGAAACCTTTCAGTCCAAGTTTTCCTCTCAACTCAGAAAACCAGGAGAATAAAAGACTAGCACCAGGATTTGGCAGTATGGTGATGAAAGAAATTTTAACAGATTTGCTTTCATAAATTCACATCCTCTGAACATTTTTTAAGACAAAATTTTGTGGATATTTTCTAACAAAGTATTTCAATTTCCCATTGATTTTTTTTATCCCTATATCTCACCAATTTTAAAGCAATAAAAGCTCCATTTACAATGCCTTACATCTGTTGACATATATTTAACGCATCACTACCATGAAACTATTATCTGGGCCAAACAAAATGTTCAAACTCCAAATACTTTTTCTGCCGTTTCAAATCGCTAAATATCTTCACGTTCTGTCCATCCAAAGGGGTTTCTTCCCTCATTTTCAGAATTGCTAAAGTTAACTAATATTAAACAGTGCAACAATCATATGTTCTGTATATCAATATGTTTTTATAAAAGAGACCCTCCCCTCCATCAAATTTTCAGCTTTCTAAAAGCCCAGTGTAGAACTAAAACACTACATGCATAACTTGTATAGTTAAATGTATGCAATAAAATACATTTTAATAGATTATTAATTTGATTGTACAATTATATAAAACCTAGGAATGACAGGGAAACCTAATGAATTGTTCTTCCCTTAAAAGAGCAGAAGAGTACTTAGTTACTATTTAGAACTATTGTCTTGCAGTTGTGACTGAGTCAAGAACTCTGTGTACTGCCTTACCTTGTGCCACTGAATGCCCTTCGGAAAAAAAAAAACAAAACCAAACGTGTAATTGATTCCTAGCTATTGAACAATATTCACTTATAAAAACACCACATCACTTAATTAATGTTTATAAACTACCCACTGTTATTTGCTTTGCAATAGAATTGCACACACCTCCACAAGCACCCCTACAATAAAAAGTTAGTTACACAGCACAGGTTGCCCAACAAGAATTGGTTCAGCCTTGTTTGCCTTGTTGAACAATTGTTAATTATACAATCCCACCTCCCTCCATAAGCCTTCACTGCGCCACCCAAGGCACTGGACAAAAATGAAACTAGCTTAATAAGCAGACTGAAAAATAAAGAAAAATAGCGTCTATGCCTACCTCTTATTTTTCAGGGTTTTACCTTCGAACACAAATGTTCACTTCCTACCAGGTTTTTTTCTATGGTGTTAAATTTTATTTAGCATCCCAATGCTATATAAACATTCCATTCATTGCACCCATTCTACCCATGGAATGGTGTACATACAAATATATACAATGTTGACTACCCAGTTGAAAAAGCGTAAAATCAGCCCAGACATGGGTGTTCATTATTGTCTATTGCATAGTCACCTAGCTCAGCTTCTAGCCATATTTCTGACATCTGTTAACGATCAGGAGTTTTCCAAGTGAAACTAAGGCATCTTGACAAGCCAAGTAGAATTAAGAACCTACAGAAAGTTTGATTTAGACAGTTTACTCAGCATTACACACTGGAGTTTTGCAACAAATGCACTAAAAAAGCTTTATACACATTTTTCTGTCATGTTTTTGAAACTTCAATACCGAAGAGCCTAACTTCAAGTAACTTCACTAATATTTCCCCATTCACAATCAAATGCTCTTCAGAGATCTTCGTATTGCAGTTGCTTTGGTGTGGTTGTTCGTTTGGGGTTTTTATTCCTCCATTCTGAAGCAGCAAAGAGCTACTTTAAGTTTTGAAAGAGCAACAAGATTGAGACCTCTTATTTCAGATCCAAGTCAAGAAGCTTGCAGATATCAGGAGTGGGAGAGTGAGGTTATGGGCCAGAGCAGCCACACTTTGGCTGTCAATACAGAGCGTGGAGTGAATCCATTGAAACCAGCTTCCACCTGGCCATTACATATTTGAGTAACTCCTTTTGGTTGCTGGCATAATAAGGTCACCGGAGGACAAATCCTGCTCTCATCTTCTCCCACTCTGCAGGTCTGCAATCCACATTCTGCACGCTGTCACATCCAACTCACTGTCAGCACACAGAGGATGCTCATTTCAAAGAACAGTTCAAATCTCCCTACACCACTTTCCTGCTCACACATACCTCACAGAAGCAGATAAAGATACATAGGCAGAAGCCAATTACTTCGGATCAAAAAGAGAGATTAACAAAAGAACAAACGGCAATTGGATGTTAAAAGTCAGTGAGAACTGGGCACCTAATTCCCACTTGGCGCTTGAAAAATCTCCCTGTCACAGCTCAATCATTTGCCAAGAGTTCTCTTTGAGAAAAATCTGTATTCTGATGCTAGCGATCTTGCTAACAGACCTCACAGTTTCAGCTAGAAAGAAAAAAGGGCATTAGTCTAAATGTTCATACAAAATATTTTTTCACTACCAAAAAAAAAAAATTATCTTTCTGCACAGGTTTACCAATCAAATATCATTGCCATTCACTGAATATGTTGCTTGTGGTAAAGAAATTCCTTCAAAATAGGAAATTACTTTCCGTCTGAGAGGAGAAAAGACTAACCATATAAATCCATTTTCATTGCTTTTTATTTGATGTTTGTTTCCAAAATTGAAAACAAACACTGTTCAGATATGCCCCAAGACTTTCATAATTGGATATATTTTCTAAGTCATTCATTTGCGTTCATTCAAATGTGCTTAATACTATAGACACACATTGTTAAGTGATTACACTTTATGGTGCTTTAGTCTTTGAGGATCGCTACTGGCATACAGACTTTTCCCCTCCATTTGGGTAACTGAAAACCAGTTGTCCGTATGTCTAGGCTGAGTCAATGTTCAAATCCTACCTGCTTCCTGGCCAATGTCAAATGAGCAGCACAGGATGAAGAACCATACAGAATAACAGGGATTTTTTCCCCCTCTTTTTAAGAAAGCATGCAGCAAGGTAATCTCCCATGGGTAAATTGAAAATCACCACCCTTTCAATCAATGCTATTTTTCCTTGACACGCAAATAAGTCTTAAATGTTTTTAACTCGGCGCTGTAGTAGGTTTTTAACAAAGCTAGCACTGGACTATAGTTTCACATTACATTTTCTCAGTCTGTTGAACATCAGTTTTCTTCTTGCTTCAGAGAAATCCTATTATGACATGTACATCTCATTAAGAGTCATACATAATTACTCAGTCCCCATGGATTATTCAGAACACTCACATAAGCTTCCATTCTGCTTACTCTGTTCTTTTCAGGTCCCCACCCCCTGTATTCACGCCTCTGGCCAACAAGATACTTGGCTATAAGAAAAGGGGCACTTCTCATCTGCAACAGAAATCAGCCAGAATCACAAAGCCTTGCCAAAGTACACTTTCTCAGAAACTGCCATAAGATCTTATCTTCCTAAGTCAATGCAAGACCTGACTGAGAAAAAACGCGTTTTGCAGCAAAAAAAGTCCCCTAGCAAGACATTTCTGTTCATCTACGCCAAGTCATTAGCTGCCAAAATTGACCTCTGCTTTTAAACTACATTTCTCCCTTCCAAATAGCATTTTCATTAAGATGAAATGCTGCTTGAAGACTTTGGAGAATTTGCATTTGGTAGACACAGCATATTGTCATCAAACTGTATACAATTAACTTGAAATTAGAATGAACTACAGAAAGACAATTAAAGCAAACTATCAGTAAATAAATTATTTCTTGTACCACTTCAGTGAATTTTTTTTGAACACTGATGGGCTTGTAATGTGTCTATTCAAGAGAGGTCCAAGACACGCCACACTGTATGGTGTAAATCTCCCACCATTCTAAAAGCCATCTAGATAAGTATCTGTCTTACTATAACCGATTTTGCTTAAGTTTTTCTTTTATGTACTCTTTAGCACCCATCAGCAACACTAGAACTGGATGAAACTCTTTTCTTCTTGCCTTATTAAATGTCACTCGGTGTAAAAATGGACATTATCAGAAAACACATTCTCTAGGGTTTGCCTGGTGAGGTGCTGCTTGTTTTGTTTTCTGAACAATGCAGAGTGATTGTGGAATCAAGACAAGAAGTCCTCATGAAATGTCTCATAGAGGATTGTCAGTAGAAAAGCCTATATAGTACTCAACTCAACAGTTTGCTGCCTACTCCTGAGAAGGCAAAAGGATCTTTGCATTTACTTTGCAAGGTTTGGGATTAACTCTTCCAGAGCATGAGAATTCAAAGACTAGACTCATATCACTAGAGATTTCACGGAAACCAGCTTCTCATTCTGTACCTACAAAGTACCCAATAACATTCACTGAGTCACAGCTCTAAAGCAGCAAATCATTGTTCTCTTTACCAAATAAGAAAAGCACATGGTCCCCTTCAGGCAAACAAACATATTTCCCAGAGCTGATCTTAAAATTGCCATTAGTTAGGGCACTGACATGATACTGGTTGCTAAACAGCATGGCAAAGGGAGAAAACACAGGATGACGCCATGACTTTTGTTTGTATTATGATCACTCTCCCCTTTCTGTATCTTGTTTATAAGAGCCAAACAAGCCTCCTTACTGCACTCACTCACATTTCAACACTAGGTCTCTTCTGTGCATTCTAATGTCTTTGCATATTGCCATAGTAGCAGTTCACATTATTTCTTTAACCTGAGCTGTGAGTTTTCTCAGGGGAAGCAATAGTCCCTGGGCATCATGGAGAAGCACCGGGGAACAAGGAAAGGGAAAAAGGAAAGCTCCACCTCAAAACAATTGGATTGCTGCTGCATTCTGAGGACAGCAAGCAGGAAAGGAACCAAAACCTGTTGCTTTGCAAGAGTAGCCCAGTTGTAAGCTCCTCACGCCTCAGGGTATGGAACAAGCTGAGCACAAGGGACTGGATCTCTATGGCAACCAAACTGCTTTTATTCTTTTTTTCTTTTTTTATTTTTTTTTTAAAAAAGAGACTCATTTTAAAATATAGATGCTGAAAAAGCAGTTTTGCACTCTTTGGAAATATGGACAGAAATAAAAGAGCCTTACTCTGTACTATTTAACCAATAAACTTAACAGTATAAGCATCACAATGTCCCTACCCACCCTCCAGAAACAGTCCCACAACTCGACATCAACAAGTCATGACAATCAGAGCTCTTAACCCTATGTTATATATTCTAAGGCAGTTCTGGGGGAATATTATGCCTGGGAGGATATCCTCCTGAATTTTGACTAATTTTGCAGCTTTTATAAATAATCCTGAAGTTCAGACCTCAAATGTTTCTTGTACTGCTAATTAACAAGACATAAATTAGTTTCTTCTCTCTAACCTTTAGCTAGCTTCAGAGAACACAACTGAAATGCTAACAGAAATTTTAACAGTGGCAGGTAGCATTTTCAAGCTGCCATTATCATAAACAAATGCAAACACATGCACAGGTTTCACAGTTTGTCCCCAGGTTGCCTTCCTGCAGATCCCTTCTACACAGCAGCTGCACCCATTTGAAAATGACATGACCTTAAGGAAAGTGGACATCAGACTGCTACACTTAGCAAAATGACTCACTGTTCCATAGACTCTTTTTCTTATTTTATCTATTTCTATCATCTTAACACGGATTTTATACTGCCCCCATCTTGTGTTAATTATAGTTCTTTTTGTTATTTTAAATTGTTGTTTTCATTTATCTTATATATTCCTTCAGACTTAAAACTGAAGTGCCAGAACAGGTCCTTTGCTGTGTGATGGTTGCTAAAATAGAGACAAGCATTCTTCCCTTTACTGCTTGGAAAACAACATTATTCAAGAAGTAATTAGGAAACCTCTGCAGCCCTTGGGCAGCCTATCACCTAATGGCATAATCCAGAAATCTAAGGGTCTTTTTAAGCAAGCATAGGAAAACTATTCAAGTTTTTTTAAGTGAACACTCTTCCATGTTCTATTCCACAATAATCTCATCAACTCTTCTTAGGAGAAAAGATTTGGAAAGCACTGACAATAATAGTCCATTCTACTCCTACGTTTCTTGGTTTCACCTGGATCCAGAGGTTTTGAAACATTTTGGGTTTTTTGCAGATTTTCTCCACTCAGATAATAACTGAGTCCACCACTAACAGCACAGACCACCATTAACACCATGGAAGTCCCCAAATTCTTTAACGCAACACCTGACCACATATATACATCAGCAATACCATCCTGTACTGCTTTATAGTGTGGGGAAATAAACAGGAGTTTAAGATAAGCTACAAATGTCTCGTTTTCATATTTGCAAAAATTTCTAATTAAACCTGTGTATTTTTAAATGGTTTGAATTATATAATTTCTGCTATGTGTGTTGGAAAATCTGGGCTTACATAGTTTGCGTAAGACACAATATTGAAGCAAAAAGAAATACAGGAAACTTTAGCTCGTACCTCACATAAAATTGGAGAGCTCATGTACACTTACAATGTCTGGATTTTAATTTCGAATTAATCAAATCCAAACAGTTTGAAATACTCAGCTCTTCACATCACCTGGTTAACACAACTCTATCCTGTACCCCAGAGTGGCAGCTGCCTGAGGGTCACACACCTGTGGGAAGAGTTACAAGTCTGGATGCACAAGCAAGATCCCAGGATTTCTAACTATTGACATCTCAGGGTTCAAAAAAAGCCTACAAAATATTTATCTCAATAACAACTGTTGGGTGGAATACACAATTTTCAAAAGGTTCTACATGCCAATTACAACACAGGATGACAACTACGGTGCAGAATTTGTATTTTATTTTCCTTTTAAATACTTTTAAGTAGCAGTTTCCAAATTCAAGGATTCAACCTGTTTGAATACTGACACTGACTCATAGGACCTCCATAGCCAGACGGAGCTAACTAGTTCCAAATCAAAACTGACGGTTGGCTTACAGTTTAAAGCAGGAAAGGAGATGCTTATTTTTATTTCCCCTTCCAAAGTACAATTTTTTCTATTCATCTAGGCAAGGCATTCGTACTAGCCTCAGTTCTGCTGTATGCTGCAGGTATAGCTGAGCATAACAACAGTAACAAAAAAATAAAATAATAAAAGGTGAGCTATACAGATCACAGAAGTTCTTAAAGGAGCACAGTCTGTGTATGCTTTGTGATCCATGCATTCAGCATGCAGTTACTCCAGCAGTGCCCTGCCTCCTAGAGCAGAGGAAAGAGCAAGGAAAACCTCCTCCACACTAAGCTTCACAGGATCCTTCAGTCTGAAATTAAAAGGGGGGTGGGTGATTGTATCATGTTCAAAAGGTTTGAGCCAATGCATTCTCCCTCTCCCATGGCCAATGAAACCAGACACTGGTGGTTCAAACAATAAATGAGGCATTAAAAAAAAATCTACCTCTCTTCATACGAAATAATGTGATGTGTAAGGACTTGGCTTAGTACTTCAACAGCCTCTCTCACAATACTTCTCTTTAATTCTGGTTGGCTTTTCCAGTCAGATGGTTGGTATCCTAATATTACTGTTTAATATTGTGTCATCTCATTGATTTCTTGAAAATCCGTGTCTGTAAATAAGTTTTTTTTTTTTTTTTAATTTGATTATAAATCTATGATAGAAGGGGCAGAACCAACCACTGCAATTCACAGAACCAATAATAAACTAGTAAATTAACACATGTAAATACTGACTTTCTGCTAACAGCTCTCAACCTCTCAAATTATTAAGTGTGAATTACAATAACAAATAGATGAGGCAGGAAGGAAATAATTTTAATAATTACTGAGTTATGTATATTGAGATAAGACTTAGAATTTTGATTAAGAACTGTGGCCTTTCCTTAAGCACTGTACAGACAAGTAAGCAAAAGCATTAGCCACCATGGCCAGAATAAAATGGACCAGTATTGATAACTGCAGGCAGGTTTTAGGCTGATTTCTTCCATGGACTATGCATAAAAACTGAGAAAAAAAAAATAAAATTGAAGCATTCTTTATGAATGATAGCAGAAGTAACATCCCTGCATCAAACAAGAAGCAATTTTTCTTTCCTAGTTAGCTATCCCAAATTCATCCTCAGTACAAGCAACAAGAAGAGGCATGTAATTTCATTTACAAAGTGCTTTCTCTGCCACATTTGTTCTGCATGCAATACCACAGGTGCCCTTGGTGCTTCACAGACAGAGCAGAAAGTCTATAGCATGCAGACACCGTAGCAGACTCGCTGGCTTGTTTCTGAAGTCTGGAAACACATCTGCAAGTCTGGTTTCTATGATCTATATCAAATAAAAACTGCAATATTTACTCATTCCCACAAAGCATCTCAAAACCAGATGTGTTTATGCCCAACAGAGTAGCACACAATTTTGCATGAAAGCTACACGTGGAAAAAAAACACACAGTCACCAGATATTAGTGACAAGCAGGGAGAAAAGCTTCAGTGCTCCCAGTTCTACCAATGAGGATGAGAACCGTGCCTGTGTAAAGCCAGGACTGAAGGAAATACCTGGACATACCTAGAGCCACTCAATCCTGTGTCTTACTACGTTTGATCAAGTGAGGCTGGGCGAGAGGGCCAGCTTCTTGCACTGCTAACATACCTAAATGCACAAGGAACTAACAAGGAAAACTTTTTGTTTGAAGATATTAATTCTAATAATTCATCTTCCATTTCAACTATAGCTTTGAAAAATACACATAGCTTATATTGTTGGTGATAAGATTACATTTAAATTAATGTTCAGCAGTTGATCATAAAACCCGCAGACAAAAATGTGTAAAGTAAAAATAGATTAGGTTGCCTAACCAGATCAGACCTCATGGGTCCCAAAATAAATTATACAGAAAGAAAAATCAGCAGCCAATCTTCATCTATATATTTGCAAACACATTTGAGGATTTCCATTTTATTCAGTACTCACTGGCATGAGGCCAGAGTTCAACTTCTTCTGGTTTTTTGTTTGTTTTTGTTGGTTTTTGGGTATTGTTTTGTTTGTTTGTTCTTAAGTGGGGGTAGTGGGGCAAGAGAGGAGCAGGAGATAGGAAATGCACACAGAGAAAATGTTTTTTTGCTTGCTTTCTAGTCTAGTTCTGTGTACAAAGCAAGAACTACTGCACAGTTTCAATTTCCTGGGCTAGGAGGACTTTGCCAGCCCTTCCCTAAGTCAGATCAGAACCAGCAGACAAACACGGGCTTGATAAATGCATAAAGTCACATCCTCAGCGGATCACAGGCTGACCCAGTAACTGAGAGGCTGAGCTGCGGAAATATTCTCCCTTTTCCAAAGGCAGGGTTGTTCAGCCTTCCTGCACTAAACAAAAGAAGATAGGACAGAACGGTGTTTTGTCTTTTTTCCTACTTCCACATATATCTCTCAGCAGGCACTTTCAGAAAAAAAACATATCTTTGGGTACCTACTGCATCCTACATGCAAGAATGTTATCATACATCCCCACTGGGAGACTATGCCCATCTCAACAGCAACCTGCTGCTCACACCGTACATTTTTTTTGGTTCCTTCCTGGCACAAGAAATAAGAAAGCTCTCTGCAATTTTTATTTGGTCCCAAGTGAAAACAGAACTGAACTTCAACCTCTCACCTATAGTTCCACATTACAGTGTACATAATTCAAGCAACATAAGAGCATTAGGTTTTGCTGTAATGAGTGAGCTCACCCAAGAGGTGGTCCTAAACTACTAGGGCTGGACTGACTTTGGAAGGCATTGTATGTCCATTAAAACCCAAGAGGGTTGAGAGTGTAAGCAATAATTCTTATATTCTTACAATTCTATTCCAGCATCAAAATATTATAACTTCACACCAGAGAATGTTTCACGTCCATGACAAGAGCACCTCGAAAAGTGACAGGGTGTTTGTTTCTTTTAAATGGAAATTACCTCTATTGTGGAACTAAAAATATAAACGATAAGCAGTTTGTATGTACTGAAAAACAGGACAGTCAGAATGCAATTCCTACCATGAAAATGTCTTTCTCAAATCATTAAGAAGCCTGCTACTGGACAGAGTAACTGGAAGTCCTAAAGTAGATGCACAGCTGGACAACCACAAATCCCCTATTTTAAATTGGACTTATCCCTTAGCTAGTCAGACAATAATTCCAATTTTGTAATTCTATTGCCCAGGCACTACATGGTTGGAAATCCTCTCTCACAAAAAGGGGAATTCTCTTCCTCAAGTATTGTTATGAAACAAACATATTGGTCTCTGAGCCCTTTTAAAGCAGGGAACCAAGTCCAGTAAAGGAAACTAAAGCCTATGTTGACATAAAATAAATTAATCCTCTCAAATTTTCAATCAAGTTATCACTGCAGCTACTGTAAGCAGACAGGAAAGCACACCAGAGAAAGTCAGAGACAGCACAACTGTGTCAACCTTACCGCCTCTGTTCAAGGAAGTGTTTTATGGCCCGGGAACCATCTCAACTACAGTTTCACCTATGGAGTGCAGATGTTGTACATGTATTTTTCTTGGAATGAAAACAGTTATAGAGCCTGCCGGTTTCAAATCATAAACCAAAAAAAGCAATCGGTGAAGACATGCCTGAAAATAAGAGCTGCCACTATTGCCCATACTTCTTCGATTTCTTTTAATGACAGATTAAAACAGGCTATTCATTGCTAAAGAATTTATGTTCTAGTCACTCCTTTTCCATTTTTAACAAATATATATACTTATAAGATCACAATTAGCTACATCCTCATCACTAGTTGTGATATCATGCAGAGCAGACTATGTCCTTATATGGGGAAACAAGCACAAAACGTATCTGGAAATGTTACAGAAAGAAAAACTAAAGAAAATAGAAAGGTGGGGGGAAACAAAGCTTAAACAAGAAAATCATGATTAAAAATCTTTGAAATAGCAGGAGACTTGTTCCTTAATATATAACATTTTGTAATGAGAGCCTGAAGGCTTGTAAATACGAATGCTGGTGTATGTTCTATGCCTTGGACCCTTCAAATAAAATATTTATGACAAACACTTGTGTGCATGCATGTCAAAAACTGGTTTAGCTAAAATAAATGAGTTGTATCTTGCGTTAGTAGCTTAGAAGGAGTAAATGTATGTGTGTGTGTGTGTTCAATGCATGATAAAATCACAGCTTTCATCCTAGATGATTTAGAGGAAGGAAGCACATGATGTCAGCAGATCATCCAAATGGGGAACAGACTGCCTGCTAAATATAATCTGTTGGGGCTGCTGAATGAAACTAAGTTAATTTGGCATGTGGACTCCTAACCCAAGTTGCTCTTAATTCACAGACGCTTTTTGCCAGACAAGGCAGTCTTGCTTACAAGGCATTCACAGGGTACTAGGATGGCACGCAGATTCAAATATGTTTCATTCTTCCTCAGCAAAACTCCCCAAAGGGTGCATCACACAGGAAGAAAACAGAGCAACATGCCATCTGGAAGTTCACAGTAGCATAGATGCAAATAATTAGAGTTCAGAGTTGCAATGAGAATCCCTTCCCTTTCTCCCAGGGGGTCTCCACAGTTTTGTTTATTCTAACTAATTCAGTTAGACACCTGAAAGCTTGTGAATGAACACAACAAGTGAGCCAGCCCTGAAAACAGACAGTCTGAGGCTCATGGGGCATCCCTGGAGCTCCCAGTCCAGCCCTGCTGCTGCCCCACTACAAGGGCCACTGCTGATCCACTTCGAGCACAGAGCCTACACAGTTGCATCAAGCACCTTCTTGTCTGCACATCAGCATAGCCAGAAGGTACACGAAACCTCATAACACACAAGAACAAAGTCTCCTTCCCCTTCTTCAACAGCACCCAGGTACCAAGCTGTGTTCTTCCAGGCGAGGATGCAGGCTTGTGTCTTGGGAAGTGAAGCATACAGCAGGTCAGAGTGCACAGGGCTAGAGTCACACTTCATAGAATAAAGGAAGCACGATAAGAGGGTCTCCAACAGGAGCAACATTGCTTCCTCACTGCAGAGCAACTATTTCACCTATACAGTGCTGCTGAAGAGTTCCACATCAATGTGTGTATTCAAGGATTTCCCTTCTGATTCCATTAAAGCAGAATGAAAAAAGTAATGTAGCTTCAGTGTGCACAGATTCCACAATTTAAAACCCTCAACACAGAGAGATCTCAGTGATTAGCACTGTCCCAAGGGCTGCACGCACACACACTCAAGCAGCCTGTGGGATTCACAGTCCCTTAGAGACAGTGCCTGCCTCTGCCTTCGCAGTTATGCAATTGTTGCCTTAAGCCTGTGACCCAATGACACGCTAAGATGATGTGCATGAATGTGACAAAGTCCATCCCCTTTTTTCTTAATTCTTCAGGGATTACCAAGTACAGGCTGGCAGGATTTCAGAGTAGCAGAACTTAACAATTCAATCTTGCTTTTTCAGACTTACAAATCTTACTATGTGGTAGGAAAGAGAGAGGAGTGATGGGTCAAGAGAGCTAGACTAGAACAAGTTATTTTCCTTTCAGAACTAACATTTAAAATGCCCAGGAAAAAAGTCTGTGTAATCATTACACTCTGAAAAATGTGTAAATTGTGTTTCCAATATGCATGACTTTACATTTAATTAGAGTTGAATACAATAATTACAGTGTGTTAAACAGCAATTTAAAAAGTACTGGAGCTGAAGAGCTATACAATAAATATGTGCTGACTTCAGCATACTAATTTATGCACAATTGTAACTGGCTTAAAATGGAAATGTGTACATTTTCAACTTTAGGAGACCTTCATAAACTATCATTCTTCTTTTTCATAAACTTGATTTACAAGATTTGATGTAGTTCCTATTTGTCACTCATTTGGCTAGCAATCTCCTTTACCAGTGTGGCTGATGATACCCTATATCATAAAAATGCTCTTGCCACTCTTTTTGCTATTTTACACAGAAATCTTTCACCACTGACCATCAGCTTAAATATATCCAGTCCAAATCCTGTCCAGTAAACACAAGCTCTATACTTCGAGAACCAAGGGTCTGCAGGAATAAAGGATGTGAGAAGTCTTGCTTTTCAAGTCTTAACCTCTACTGTAAAATGAGAATGAGCATAAAAATATATAAGGAGAATTCTAAAAATTAAGTGGTTTCAAGCCTCGTAAGGAAGGACATTCATCACAACTTGATAAGCAGAGAAATCATTAGTTCTTAGCATTGTTTATTCAGGTTTCTTCTAGGCCGCAGATCAAATTCAGGTCCAGGAACATGACCTGGCTGGAAAGGGAAAGCAATCAAAAAAGCTCTAATTCCAGTCTTTGTTTAATAGAACAGGAATAGAAAGGGCCTTTAAGCTGCAACTTTAAGAGGGGGGGAAATAAATAAATAAATAAGTCTCATTGTATGAGATCATACAAACAGATCTTGAAGCAGTTTAAAACAGTATTAACAACACTGCTTTGAAGAGGAGGAAACTGCGCAATGGAGAAGCAAGCTGGACATGTGCTGGAGAGTGAAAGAAGCAGGGACAAAGCTGAAGAGATCTCCTGAGTCCATGTCTGGTATTCTACTTGCTAAACTACCCCAACCACTTCTCATTACCATAATATTCCAACTCCAGTAATTCATATTTTTTGACGGAAGGCTTTAGCAGATTAAACTCTTTGAGTGCAATAACAAAAGAGAACTACATAGCAAACCAAATATTGGAAAAGAATGGAGGAAACATCCTCTTTTCCAGCTCTCCTGTTACATGGTATGCTGCATCACAGCATGAGACAAACAAATGCTTCCAAAAGTGAGGCAAGAAGCAAAGCCTAGCAAAATTGTATTTGGAAATATTCCATTTTTTTCCAGGTCATGTTACACTTAAAAATAAATAGCTTTTTCCACCATACATATTTCACAAAAAACATTCCAGAGACTCTCACCTACCAACATGCTTATTTGAGAACTACTGAAAACCACCTGTGCCAGTACAGCAACAGTATCAAGCAGATCCCTTCTCCTGGATAATCATGAAAAAAACCTATAAAGCATATCCTCATCTTGCGAAATGAATAGTCATACAGTATATTTCTCAGTTTTGAAGACAGCCTTCCATCTGATCAAAAGAAGATTAAGCCACGTTTCCCAGATACTTGCATGCAATTCAGCATCACCTCACCCAAAAACACTCCTTCCCAGTAAGAAAGTAAATGACGCAATGTCAATTACAGATTTAGGAATAGGTCTATGAGTCCAGGGAGGCTTCACAAGAATCACTCAGAGCATAACAAAACTTCTCTTTTCCCAAAATTTCTCTGTAGTAGTTAACCAAAAATGCTTTCTGTGAGTAACCAGCCAGTTGAGAAGTTCCCTTTAATTAATTTAGGGTAAATTGTATGATACGTTTAGAGGACTGCTTAGATTACCTGTTAAAGAAAATGCAGCTGAAATTTATTATTTTGCTTCTATTGCTTTGGCACAAATTACACAGAACTATCAAGTATTGTTACAGCTACGTCTTTTAGCTTTTATATCCTTTAGGACATGGAGATGTCCTAAATGAGGCATCAGTGGTGGCTTTGAGTAATACTTTTTAACTGCAGAGGAAAAGATAGAAGAACAACAACAAAGAGGTTTCCTATTAAAAAAGAGACCAAACCAAAACCCCACAAACAACAAACAAACAAACCACACACAACTCTTAACATATTTAAAAATCTGATTATTTTATGATTTTGATCACAGAGAGATCCCTTTGCAGGAGTCTTTATGTCCATCTCTAAAGTACTTTGCCTTTATCTCCCAGACACTGTTTATACTAATTAAACTTCTTGGACTTCCGATTCTACTTTCTGCATGGTGACTTCATGCTGACATTCCTTAAACATGTATTTCCCAATATATTACTGATTCTTGGCCAGCCAAGAAGCACATTTCAGACAGTAGAAGTGACTACTGAACAACTCTAACATAACTCTGCAGCGGGGAATTGATAGAAACAGGTTGGAGGATGAGGAATTTAAAAATTAAATTAAAAATTTAATAATGTCTTGCTTAAGATTTCAAGGCACCACAGAAGAAACATTGATTTATCCTATTTTTCTGGAGTTATGATAATAAATAACACAATAGCAGGCAGATCTCCATATTCTGTTCCACAGAGCCGGGGAAGAATCAGAGTACACAGTGACAAATCACTGCCCTGCAAATCACTTTGCAAGGCAGAAGCCAGGAAGCACAGACAGTGTACTACAGGAGGTGGCTTGGCTCCCTGGTTTTGGGGTTCTATTTGAAAGCCTTACCTCTGAATGCAATTTGCAGGGAACAAAATAACTCTACTTTGAAGAAAGGTAGAGACCACAGTTCTCCCTGGGCATAACCCACAATCCTCCTAATGGAAGAACTTTCATGCGAAGTTCACTACAAGTTTTAGCTTTAAACAGCCCCTCAAAAAGGCTTCTAAGCAAAATAGGTTTCTGTTCTTTTTGGTATTCTTCCTCAGTAAAGAACTTTCCATGCCTTTATTAAGAACAGCAAGGCACACCACAGCCATTCTTTTGGTAGAAACAAAAGTACATAAGATTAATTGGCCACCTTCAGGCACTGGAAGAGATGAGCATTTGAAATAAACACAAAGATAAGAAAATGAGAAGTAATTAACCTTTTGGGCTCGTCTGTCTCTCTGTGCTTGCAACTGAGCATGCAGCTTTGTCACATCAATGAAAAACTAACTGATACAGGTACTAGTACTTTCATCAGCTCACTATTCTTCAGTGTTCTCTATGAGATGAAAATAAAGTATATTCGTGTTCTGAACCATCATCAGCATGGATGTGAGAATAGAGAGTCTATTTCCAAAAGGCAAAATCCATCAAAAAAAAAAAAAAAAAAAAAAAAAGAGTTCTTTATTACAGGAAGAGCTTTTGTGTCACATTTCAGTAACTGGTACAGGTGCATATCAATGAAAAGTGTGCTGCAATAGCCATTTTTGAATCAATGCTATCTATATGAGGTAACAATACGCTTGGAAATAGGAAGCTCAGCTTTTTATCCAACCAATCCCCCGAATTTTTAAAATTTCACTGCAGGAATAAATCAGATCACCAAAAGCCAAAGGGAGTTTTGGGTGGAAATCTGATGAAGACCATCGTTCAGGCACAGGCTTGCAATGAAATCCACGTGAAACTGCTATTGTTTAAATCGTAGCGGGAGGAGGAAAACACCCAAAATTCTGCGTTTTTCTGAGCATAATATCAAGATATAACCCTGTTGTATAGTCCTTTAGATTACCACACTTGCACTTTGTTTTCCCACGATGTCAACAGAAGACACCTTTCAGTAGAAAGTACTTATATACGGCCAACTCTTGTTCTAACTAAAAATAAAAGAAAAAAAAAAAGCAAAAAACTTCTCTGTGTCATGGTGATATGCTGAGAGTACAATCCATTGCACAAACTCGGTTCTGCAGCGTTGGTCTATCTAACTAAACAGCAAAAGAATTTCTGAGCTAATTACTTGGGGTCAGTGTCATCTTCAGTACATGGTCTGGGGAGGCCCATCCACAGCTGGACAAGTGATCCATTGGATGCTCATCCAAATGGGTGGGACAGCAGAACTGACTGGGACAATTAGCTGTTGTGAGTTAAGGCCAAGGATTTGCTACCACATAAAAAGTTTTCTTCTTGTAAAGGAAAAGTGAAGACACCTGTGAATTCCATGTAGCCCTCCAGTCCCTTAACAAGCAAGGACTGAAAACTTTCTAACAACTGAGCTGAAACTCACTTGCCTAAATTATCCTAAACCCTATTCCTATTGTGCTGAGAGGGAACTAGAACCTCCTATGGGTATTTTCAGAGGACACAACAGAGAAGAGTCCTTTTTTCTTTAGTATCCTTTTTATCTTAGATAACAATGACATTTTAAGTGCACCCAGTGGTGAGAACAGTAGGATTTTACACACATCCAGACTCCTTCCTCTTTCACTCCCACCCATCCTCCC
This sequence comes from Columba livia, assembly GCF_036013475.1. NCBI lineage: Eukaryota > Metazoa > Chordata > Aves > Columbiformes > Columbidae > Columba > Columba livia. The sequence continues at coordinate 30,113,795 of NC_088607.1, read as the reverse complement.
ACACCACCCCCCAGAGTGACAATCGTTTGCAATTTGTCATATAAAAGCCTGTCAAAGTGAAAATTTTTCTCCATCAACTTATAATCTCCATTGATTTAAATCAGGAATCCCTACTATTTTACACAGATGCAGCCTTCTGAAAAATACAAGATTTTTTCAAACTAAGACTTGACTGACTTGAATTGCACATAATATCTAGTTATCTCAAGCTGTACTGTCCAAAAAGAGCCAGTGGTGTTGTCCCGGAGAGCACAGCCACTAACTAACCTTGCATGCCTTGTTCTCTTCCTGCACAACACACACAAGGGGAAGATCGATGCTGTTCCTGCAGTGCGAAAACAAATAGTGACAGCAGGATTTCCAAGCTTTAAAGAGAACCTTGGCAGTACAAATTCCACCAAAAAAAAGCAATTATTTTTGCTATAGGTCACTAGTTTGAATTTTGTCCAAGTCAACACTGCACAAAGGTTGTTACGCTCCAACGTCAGATCTTGTGAGGTGCCAAATGATCTCAAGCTCTGACAGTTAGCAGAATCTCACCAACTTTGAACTCCAGAGGTTACTCTGACATGTCTGAAAGGGGGGAGGGGGGTGATTGCATTTAACTGCTCTGAGCACAAATGCATAGAAAAACACCCTCATTATTTCTGTCACCTTTATAACCAGCTCTCCAGAAAAAAAGCTGAAGACCCAGTGGCTCCAGCGAGTGAGTGACCTCATCTCTCCTGCAGTGATTGCCCAAGAACCAAGTAAAGCTCACTGACAAAACCTGGAGATTACATCTTCATGTGCTTTGCAGGTTATGATTTTCCTATTGGTTAATCAAGACTTTTTTACAGAAGGAAAAAGTTAATGCAATAAAAACCAATAAAGCTAGAAATTAACAAGTAACGCCTTTTAAATAAAAGGAAACAGGGTTAGTGGACCCAATAACTGCAAAGAAAACATCAGATTCTATTGTTGCAACCAAGAGCAGGAGTTTCTATTAAACCAACAGAGGAAGGCAAAAGGCAAGAATCCTACATCTGATGGAGCTGAAACATCTAAACTTCTGTCAATGTTCATAACACTTACAACACTGATTTCTGCACATACACTATCCAATGGAGGCAATATTCACACCAATATGTCTCTCACTCCTAATCCCCAAAAGGATTCAGAGATTTTTGTAGGTTTTTTTTTTTTTATTCCAATGTTTAATTCTTGGCCATTGCTGCAGTGCCAGAATTGAAAATAAATAAATACTGTTCTCAGCTCCAAAAAGATGCCATTTAGTCTTGCTACACTTACAGGTTACAGCTTCAGCATCATAAAACCCCAAGCAATTAGAAATGGGAACTACCCAATAAGCAGCAGCACTTGCATCCAGCTCTGGAAGGTCCCCAGACACATGACTTACAATCTGTAACATTTTTATAGATCGCAAGGCTGGTTTAGATCATCTTTATGAGATGTTTTAAAATTTATAAGTTTTCATTTTCCCCTCCCTTGGAGTCCAGTTATTAAGGAAGAGAAGCTTTATGGGTAGCAGGAAGAAGAAAATGACCAGATTAAAAACAAACAGAAAAAACCCGGTCGAATATTTCAACTCCTTCGTTCTACAAAAGAGGCTGCATATAGGGAACACATTAGAGTGTGGTGTGACACAGTGCTTAATCATTCAAGATTCCTCTGGATACTTGTGAATCCATGTAAAGTCTATGTTATATGACATGATAGCATCATTGAAATTCATTATATGTAGTTCAAATTAGAAACAACTTTAGAACAAACATTTTGTTTAACAAATAGGTTTTACTTTGTAACCAAAGATTTCTGGAGAATTAAAAATTTAACCAAAAAAGTTGATCCCACAACACTATAGAAAAGCTTTAAGCTGTTTAAAGCCATGAAGTACTGCACATTATCCCTGCCATACAGAAGAAAATTTACACTTAGTTCATATTTCTGTGTTTGGGGGTTTATTACTATCTTTGTTCTGAAATTCAGAATAGTTTCTTTCTTATTCTCATCTTGCTTTGGTATTTAAAACACTTGAACTAAGCACCTAAGATTATTTATGGTGGAGGGAGCAGAAATACTAATTAAGAACTTCCGTTTCAAATAAATATACTTTCTGCAGTTTAATAATAAAGTACCGCTACTGAGATTCAAATTTGATCAAACCAGCTCTAAGCTAGACTGATAGATTAGGATCTTTGACTTAATCATACATTTTCCTCAGAGGGCTTTACAATTTTTTAATAAATATCTGACTATTAATAACATGTAGTCTCCAGATCAGTTTAAGATACTTACTTTATCTTGAGGAATAAATCTTAGCAGTCAAAAAATATGCTTTTATCTTATTAGCTTCCTTGCTTTTAAAACCCTAGCTACCTTATTTCACTAAGGTAGTGTTCATCTCTGTCTTTTACAGCACTCATCTCCATCTTGTTAAAGGAACAGTTCAACAACTGTAAAGATACTAAAAGCATCTTATTCTTAAATACTTACTGTAATTATTACCTAAAAAAAGCTGCAGTAACTTACCCTTATATCTAGATATTTACCTTTCAAACAAAGAACTTAAGAAACACTTTTCAGTAAGTTGCAGCCAGTTCTCAGAAGCTATATTTTCAAATGTAATTGAATAGCTTAACCCATGTCCTACATCTCTAATCAAGCACAGTGGTCTTAAAGGATGAATTTTCCCAACAAAAGAAAATAGACTAAGGATTTGGACAAAACTACACTATATGTAAATGCAATTGCATTCTATATACCAAAGATGGGCAAATAACAATCACACAAATAGAGTTTTGTGACAGTTGCAAGAGCAGGAATCTGGACCAATTTTCACACATGCAAACGTACTACTAGAAGAGCAGTGACTTACTACAGCACGAGCTATGGAGGAAAATATTTCCAGTTTTGATTTTTTTTTTTTAATTAAGCAAAACAGAAGTCAAATCTCTAATAATAACATGTAACGTAGCCACTGTTAAAAACCAAAACAAAGCATACAAACTTCCTGGCATACCCAGGTAACCAACAAGTTCTTTGGAAAGAATAATAAGCAAAGCCCAGATATTGCATGATAGTCAAGCACTGCTCTCCACTCACACAGAAACTGAGTGGTAAAGAGGAGATATAGAACAGATAAGCAACAATTATATTTAGAAATTCAAGATTTTTTTTTTCCAAGCAAGTCGTCTCTGTCTGTTTCATGAATCCATACATAACCAAGGTTACTCATTAGCCTGGCAAAGTTACCTCAAGCCAATCTCAAAAAAAGGGATGTAGTTTTTCCCTCCTCAGTTTACAGGATCAGCAGAATCAAGAAAGAAAAGGGAGAGAAAGATAGGGCTAACTTAAGTCAAGTTTGGACCAAAGTTCAGAATTGCATTTTTGGATCCAAAACCCAGTAGTATTTGCATATTTCACCATCCTCTTCTATCATCCTTCCCCCTGGAGCTGCTTTTCTTGGAAAAGCTTCAAAAAGTTAGCTAGACAAACATTAAGCTCAGAGACATGAAGCTCCTGTTGACTTCACACAAGGTCGCTACTTGCATGCCTGCTCAGCGGCTGGTCAAATACCACATGGACTATCCTGGAAGGCTTGAGGTCTTCAATCTACCAAAACATATCTCATCCAGTTTAAAGAAAAGAAATAAGTTTTAAGCATATAAGACCATAAATTCATTACCCAAAAGACCCAATTAAAATTGCATTATTTATATTTCTTGAAGAAAGATGAGAATCACATGCTACGGGTTATTCACCACCTCATCAAAAGTGATATAAAAGCACGCTCAGTCAGGTATCAGTGTGTTCTGTCTGAAGCACGATAAACAATTTTCAGAACTGTAGTTTAAGTTCTTAAATATTTGCAAAGCCAAGATCTTCCATGGTGATTGCTGAGGGACCACGTAAATATAAACACATAATTCTGGTAGTACCCAAAAAAAAACCCTTGGCTCCTTCAGACCAGACTACACAGGAAATATTTGTGGTTGGTTGTCTTCTTTCCACAATTACTGTCAGAGACCTATCTATCATAGTTGAAAAACTGTAATTATCCATTTCTCAATATTCACTCCCCAAGAACACAGGAGATGTGCAGAACATTACAACTTACTTTCCAATATTGTATCCAAGATGTAATGTGTTGCTCATAAAGCACTAACTCTAAATACAGCTCGCAGGTACTTGGAACGTGCCAGTTCACAGCATATAACAGCTGGATGCTTTACATCCGAGGCTTTGTTGTACTCATGAGTACTTTATCAAACAGCTCAGCATCCAAGACTCCACAGCACTCCGAAACATTTGTAATCTGCCTCATACATTGTTCCATGAAATGATAAGCAGCTCAGTATCTCCCCTGCTGTTTTATGAGAAGGTTAGCCTTTCCCTGGCTTGAATAATGCATTAGTACTACAGAAATGCTTATTCCTTGACAGGTTTCCAAAAAGTTAAAAACTTCAACCCAGTCCACTATAAAGTAGAAGTAAATCATCTTTATTATAAACGTAGACTATTTCCCCAGCTCTAGGTCCCTTCCAAAGAACAAAGCTATTTTGTTGTTTAACTTATGCCATTCAACACCAAATACCACACAAGGCTACTACTCCCTCCACCTAGTTCCATGGCAAACTGTCACATCTTTCAAATACAGAATAGCTGTAAAAAGTTGAGATCAACAACCCATGACTTAGAAGTATCCTAGAAAAGCTTTGAAGCAGAGCAACATTTAGTACATTTGCTTTTATTGCTTCAAGTAGTGTGGTCCAATTGTTCTGAAGTTATACAGCAAGATGATCAACCAAAAAGCTTAATTAACTGAAGATATGCTGTCTGTACAAATCAGACGCTGCAGCCCACTTACTGCTTTAACAGGGCGCACTTTATAAAATTTATTTTTCTGAAAGCAAGTGTAAGTCTCTACTGTTCTACAGTGGTTTCACGGGGAGAGAGGGATGGGAAAAAGGGAAAAAAAAAAGTATAATAAGTAGTCATTTAAACAACAGAACTAGTTAAGTGTCATTTCTCATGGATTTGTGTCCTGATGAGAGTTGATTTTGGAATCTAAAGCATGAACAGTTTCAACAAATACAATGGTTTCCACAGCCAAGGAGTATACAAGACTGTCCACCTATCTAGAATTTCTGTTGTAATGAAAAGAGAGCAGCTCCTATAGGTGTGGGGGCTCCGTCCCAGCAGGGAATGCTAATAGGATCTCCTCAAACCAGCCACCCCTCCTTTGATTTTGCCCTTTGCCAAGTTTGGCTGGAATTAAACAAGACCAGAAACTACAAGGGAAGAGGAAATACACACGCAAACACAAATTTCCTTTCAAAAATAAGATAAAATGGTGAACATAATTTGCAAGTTTTCTCTTAGCTAGTAATTAACACAGAGCATAGCGTATTTATAAAGCAGAAGCATATAGTATGTGGTGTATTCTACAAGTTCCCACCAAAATTGTTTTAAACCTCACATTTATATAAATAAATGTGCATGTATTTATGTTTAAATACGTCTTTGACTATATGCACATGTAAGAAGGAAAAGGAGTTAGGCTATTGCCCCTTTTGTCTCTTCAGAATTATTTCACCTCTGAAAAAGCCTAAGCCTGAAAACACTTGGAGTTACCCAGTCATCTTACACAAGAGAAAAATGCTAATCAGGAGAGGAAAAACAAAACAAAAAACCCACACCACAACACACACAGACCTTTTAAAGAAAGGAACTGAGATTTAATTACTTTGCTCAAGATCACTACTCCATGGACTACTTCCTCAATAACTGGTAACATCCTATGAGAGAAAAAGTTTTGCATCCAAAATGCATTATTAATGAAAAATACACTATTGTGACTTCTAAGGAACATACATAGTTTTACATTTTGATTGACTGTACTTTCACCTAGTAGCCCCTTCACAGTTTTTATGTTACTTTAAGATGTGAAAGCTCTTATGAAAGACCTACCAAAAAAATTGTGACACCATGGGCATATATGATTTTTCCAGTACGCTAGATTCCTGTTTCCCATAGGGAAAATAGCTTTGGGAAAATACTACAACAGGTATGGTCCAGCCCCACAGCAAAATGATATCAGGCATGTCAAACCATGAAAAGGTTTCATGAGCTCTCTAACCAGAAAAAACTTACAAAAATCACAGTTCATCTTATGTGAATAAATAGTGCCAGGAAAGGAGAAACGGCCCATTATTCCACACAGTCACAATGGCACAACAAGCTCTCTCAAAAAGAAAAAAAAAAAATCACCCAGGAGACAGATTAAAAAAGAATCTGTAAAACGTGATGAAGAGGAAAATTGGAACAGTAGAAGAGAAGATGAAAGTGATACGTTCACACAACCTTAATTACTGAGTTTGGGCCTGGCCTCACCTCCCCCCATCTGCATTTGCTTAATCTTGTGGAATCCAAGCTATCATTTTATTTAAATATTCTTATAAACACAGTCCTGAAACTGGCACTCAGGTTAATCTTCGTTATTAAGAACATAACACATGCAACACAAATTACTAAAGCTGCCCCATATTGCACTGTCAGATTGGAGCAAGGGCTGAGACCTGGGGGCTGGTTATCAGTCTCGAGTCACCCTCCCTCACCGAGTGTGACAAACATACTGTATGCGAAGTGGAAATCCTCCATGGGAAACACTGAAAGCAGAATAAACCCCCCTGTAATCACTTAAAAAGCTGGTATTTACCCTACTCCTGAAAGAGACAGAGACATCCAGGTCATCAAAGGAAAGATTAAAATATGTTTCTCTCTTATGTCAGGAAAGCACCCTACAAGTTTCACAGACTGTCTGATGGAACAGTGGCCTCATAATCATCACTTGTCCTTTGTGAGCAGTGAGAAAGGTGAGATTTTCATTTATCCTCACTAAAATAATAAAAATCCAAGTATAAATAGATTTGTTCAAACGAGAAGCACATCTATTCTGATGCTTTCAGATCACCTCAACAGGTAATTCACACCTCCATCCCTCAACTTCAGTCTCAAATGACCCTTTATTTCCTTTACAACTGCACCAATAAATAAATAAATCAATAAATCCCATGCTTTCTCTGTATTAGCAAGTAACTTAACACAATGTGAGGCCAACTCACACCAGAAGCAGTCAATCAGCTAGTGCTGATGACCAAGTGCTCATAGAATAGGATTACAGACTTTTACGTGGGAGCAGCACCGATCCAGTGCTGCGGGGTAACTATCCCTTATCAGCTTTAGGTGTGCTCACGGAGAGCATCTTCCAGTGTAGTTTCATCTGAAAAGACATGGTTTGTGCAGTCTGAAATTGCTTCATGACACAAACCAAAAGGTGGTAACTGGGACCAGTTTCAAAATTAACCCAGTGATTCAAGTTCACATATACACAATCACACACCAAAACCCAAGTTGTGATTTCAATTTTTCTGTGAAGGTCACCCAAGAAAATGCGTATAGTATCTCCATCTTCATTTGCATGTGAACCTTCTCACGTGTGCTGAGAAGTACAAAGTTGAGGCTGAGTCCCAGCTGGCTCAAAGGCAGGTAAGACACAGGGGCTGCTTTTACAGCCCCTTCACACACTACACTTGGCTCTTCACTTCGTGATCCATTTCTCACCTTCTAAAGCATAAAATTACTCCAAAATTAACTTGTAAGAAGTTGAGGCTTTTGACATCATGGCTTTTTGCGAGGTAAACTCCATCAGTCTTTGCCTCATAAATGTCAGCTTCCATGTTGGGCCTCTGCTTCCAAGTTCTCTGTGAAAAGTCACTAATCAACCTAAGCTGGGCAAAAAAAAAAACAAACAAACCCACATATACTCCTTTTTTTTTTTAGCTAAAAGGCTAAAACAAGCTGGAAGGTGTAAGCAGAATGAGACTAAAATTACTAAGTATACCGAGACTTAAATGTGCTAAGATTGTTATAGATACACATTGAAAAAATCTGCAAGAGCTTCAATATGCAAAAACTATTTTTTCAGTTAAAACATCTAGATTTCAGAATGTATTTCTACATTCTTTGGAACATAGCAAGTTTACTATTGGTTTTGCTTTTTCAAGACAGTAAAGGTAGCTTCAATATTTTTCCCTCATGTATAATGCAGCTACAAGAAAACCTTGAGAAGTCATAGCTCCATGGCTGAAATCAATCATATTTTTAGGTATCTGTCAGTTCAGAATAGAGCTCATCACCAAATTCAACTTTTGACTGACTTGTTAAGTGACAAAAGAAAAGGTCTGATGAATTTACATCCAAAAAATATTCTTTAACTTTGAATTTTAATTTTAAAACTATTTGATGTAGCATGTAGGAAAAACAAAATACTTGTTTACACAACAAACTAAGCATGTCACGCCTCCAGTTCCAGGCAGGACACAGCTTCTGATAGCCATATCCTCTTTGTCAGAGTATACCCAATAATCCAGTGTTAATATACTGCCCTATTTGGACTGTAGTATACCTCAGTGACAGTTGATGCTTAACCTTGAAATTTTGCATATATCTGCAAGTGAAGATGCAAGTCATAGTATTCAGGAGTGAACAGACAAAGCAGAAATCTCTAACATATCTTACAACATTTGAATAAAAACAGTCTCCACATTCTTACTTGAGGCAGTAAGAAGGAACTCCTGGCTCAGACTGGTTTGCAACTGAGTTTATTTCTCCTTATTTTAGGTTCGAGGAGCTACCTCAATTTCTGCTCGGGGTCT